>NC_137048.1:11271633-11374082 GCF_032717465.1 Coenobita brevimanus
CTACCAACTTTCACGTCACATCTAACTAATGGAGAATAATTCCTATATTTAATACAGGTAAAAGTTGTACTGTTGTAGTTGTGAAAATTGTTGTTCTGAATAAACTACTGAAGTATATGTCGCACCATCTCCGCAATCACAGCCACCCTTTGTCCCCCGCCAAATTGTCACACTAATCGACCAAACACTATAAGGTGAGGCGGCTGGTGCAAATTCCGTTTTATCTACTCTTCGCACAGCGTTAGTAGTGCCTTCCGCATCTCTCCTTTATAATGGACTTCCACTGTCATTTTTTTCTTTTTTTTTTTTTTTTTTCCACAAGATTTACCCGGCAGGCTGTAAATCGATAATACATTTCCCTACACCTGTAGTTTATGTTTTGGGGACTCACGTTGTTTGTTGCTAGTCACTTTAGATTTACTGGGTTTGGAAGTGAAACTTCATATTGTGGCATATAATAATGAATATCTTATTGTTTTTGGAGGAATGCAGACACGTCTCGTTGACGGTGCCAGTCCCAACCTGCCATGCATAAAAGTGGTTTAGAATATCCTAATTCACGCATGCGTTGTTATTAAATTTTATATACGCGCATACAAGCATCATTGAAGCTCTTTTATAACCCCGTCCATATACCTGAATGAACAGCCACAGGGACATGACACATCCCTATTCCAATCTAACCTTCAGATAAGACAATTCACTCAGTTCACTATCCACACTCGCGGCAGCCTTAGTACCCACATACATACACCAACGGCATTCAACAACTTCACATTTACTCCATATATTCTTAATGTTTTCCACATTCCTTTGTCTAACCACTTCTATCACATGCTTTCCCCAAATCCATGAAGGCCACATGCAATTTCTTTCCCTTTCTTTAGAAACATTTCCACGAAAGACCTAAGGATGAATAGCTGATCTACACAACTCCTTCTCTCTCTTCCTAAAACCTCCTTGGTCTTCTCCAACAATTTCTTCTGTTATTTCCCTAACTCTGCCATTAAGTATTTTACCATATACTTTTCCAATTACACTAAGAAGGCAAATGCTCTTATGGTGTGAAATGTGACAATGATTTGGTGTGGTATGGTATAGGAGGGAGACTTTGTGTGATATGGTGAAGAAGGATAATTTGGTATGGTTTGGTATGGTGTGATGTAGGTGGAATATTTTTGTGGTAAGGATGAGTTGGTGTGGTATGGAATAGGAGGATGATTTGGTGTGGTGTAGTGAAGGATAATATGGCGTGGTGTGGTGTGAGAAGGTGGTAAGATGTAGTACGAGGAAGTGGTAAGGTGTACTGTAGTGTGGCTTCGCTAATGTCGATATGGCCTATCGGAGAGAATTACCTCTATTCCGATAATCGTTAGAGAGAAGCCAACGCATAGAGCCAGTCCATGAGATGTTCCCGCATGCTAGGTGATGCAAAGAGTGAAAGATTTGCATTATTATTATTATTGCAGCAGCAACAGTAGTAGTAGCAGTAGTAGTAGTAGTAATTTAGTAGTAGTAGTAGTAGTAGTAGTAGTAGTAGAGAGAGAGAGAGAGAGAGAGAGAAGGGAAGACTGAGGACATGGTTAGCATAAAATTAAAGATGGTGTGGGGGGTGGCGCTGAGGACGTGTGTGTGTGTGTGTGTGTGTGTGTGTGTGTGTGTGTGTGTGTGTGTGTGTGTGTGTGTGTGTGTGTGTGTGTGTGTGTGTGTGTGTGATTTTTTTCCAATCCAATGAGGTGTAAATTTGAAATACAATAGAAGAATAAGATGTGATGTATATGTTAGGTGGCTACAGGATGAGGATCTGTAAAGCCTGAGCAAGCCTCTAGAAATTTACGGATCCAAGTCCCCTAGTGTGACTGACATGGAAACCACCCAAACACTGCAACAAACTGCCACACGCAACTTTCTGCACTTTAGCGTGCACGTCCACACGTGCCTCGAACAAGTCCTGGGAAAATGTAAGCAACACAGTAACGAACACGCTGCAAACATGTTGGAAACAGCAGAGTCCAGACCATGTTGGCAACATCATGATGAAGTCTCAGCTGCCTGGCATCGGCACGCTTATCCCATCGCCTCTGCTGCCATTGTTCGAAGCTGCACTGAGACATGTTTGCATACATCTATCCAAATACTGCTTGAAACGTGTTCCCGAACATGTTGCCAGCTGTGTTGCCAACATATGTTCAAGAGCACGTGTGGACGCGACCGCCAAGGCAGATCCCCCCTGCAAGTTTTTTTTTTTTTTTTTTTTTAAGTGTCCGACTCTTGGGCAAAGCTAGCTTCTGGGCCTATTTCTTATGGGCAGTGACCTATTCCAAGGCCCAATAGTCCTCCTACACCTCCACATGTCACCACTTCGGCGCTAACACCCACCATCCATATTGTCATACATGGTAGGGTTCCCTCATACTGGACTTGCATTGGTTTATTTTACAGATATTTTCATGGTAAATGCTCAGATCGTAGTTGTGTTCATGGTGCCACCTCTCCATGCCTTCCCTTGTGCTACACGTGGGCATCTGGTGGAAGTCGCAGGGACTGGAATGTCACTCAGCCATACTGCAGAATTTCTACCTATCGGAATTCTTTCATTTCCCGAACTGCAACTCGCTGGAACTCGCTTCCCCAGAGCTGTTTCCCTCCACCTAGCCTGCAACCCACAGGTGTTCAAGTCTAACTGTTATTGGATATTTTATGAACAGAGGACACCAGTAATCTTGGTGTATGGATTATTTCTTTATTCATTTGTTTTTCCATCCTCCGTTCTGTTATTTGAAAAAAAAAAAAAAAAACTGGGTAAGAACGACTCTAGGATGTCCACTGGCGCTACTGAAAACCTTGTTAACGAGCAAAACACCCAACCATTCCTCCAGATTACGGCACGCAACTGTTGCTTTGCTATCCAGGTCCCTATCCCAGATTCAGGTTAGATTAGCATAAGTGTAAAGATTGACCCAATATTCAGCAGCTCTTATAGTAATTATCATATCACTGAAGCACTCACTGGCCCAGTGGATAGATTTGTGTGTGTGTGTGTGTGTGTGTGTGTGTGTGTGTGTGTGTGTGTGTGTGTGTGTGTGTGTGTGTGTGTGTGTGTGTGTGTGTGTGTGTTGTGTGTGTGTGAGAGAGAGTCAGCCAGTCAGTCAGACAGTCAGTTAGTCAATGAGACAATAGGCGCCCCAGCTTCGACAATTTTATTCTGAGCTCAGCAGTTCACCAACATGTCATCCACGCTAGCCATCAATAAGGGCAAAAGTGTGATGCAAAAGGTTCACATAATTTAACTTCTGGACACAAGCTTTCCTCATTTTTCCAGCTTCTTTGATAAGGCACAAAAATGTCCATAAGGGATCCATTTACTTGCTGACCACACCTGGGGTAGTCCTGGTGAAATGGGCAGCATTAAAAACCAAACAGGGATGGCGGTAGAACACCTTGATAAGAACCAGCTTCCTCGTTCTGGCTTACCATGAAAATATGTTTATGTCAGAGCCAGATCTGGCACCTTAGGGTCACCATATACCAATGCGATGCATAATGAACACATTCTTAAACAGAATTTACCCTCATATCTGGCCTTATCTCAGGGACAGAGTTCATCTCACTGCTGAACAAGACTCACTGCTGTCCACGTACAGTCGCGAGCAGCAATCGGTGGAGTCCTCTTGGCCGAAGCCATGGCCAGAGAAGAGCAGGGAATCGAACAACAACCTCTCCTGCCACCCCCCCACCCCTACCTTCACCCTCACCCTCACCCACACACTCCCACCCCCACCACCTCTACCCCCACCCCCACCCAGCCCCGTTAAGAAAGCTGCTGGGTAGGCGTGTTAGCACCGACGTATTGTGTTCATATCTATGATTTAACATTCACGTGAATTACCAATTGTCATTAACATACCAGGAGGTAATCTGTACAATGTGTAAATGTGGCATTATGGAGATATCACCATATAAAGGCAGATAAAAAATTTTTAGAAAAACCATTAATCTAATAATACACCATGATTTTAATGTCACTAAATAAGTTGCACATGTCAAGTGGATGTGTTATTCCAATAATATATGATATGTTACCAGTCCTTCACCACCACCCCAACACTCCACTGTAGTGCCAACGAACAAAACCACGAACACGAAAGAAGCAACCAACACGTTTGAGAACTGTATGTTGCTTTGCCATAGCATACTGCAGATGTGCTGATAGCAGCTTAGTATCAGCAGTATTTTCCTTTGTATTAGTTTCTTTATCAGACTCAGAAAATATGGACGATATACTCACAACTTATCTGGTTTACATATGTGAATCAAGGTAAGCAATGTTTCATGACACTGATTAACAGGTGATTATGATATTATTACATGTAGTTACAGTATCATATTATGTATGAATTACTACCCTATTTTTCCACTATATTATTTCCTTCCCTCTCCCTTCGAAATCATACCCACCGTTGTCTTCCTTCCCTCCTGGGGGGAGGGGGAGTGGAGCGGTCTCTGGTCTCTACGTTGCTAGCACTTTCCAATCCGAAAGTTGGCTTATTATATTTAAGGAAGTTTAATATCATAGACAGAATGATATACGCTTTTGATGACAAAAGAGCATTGTGTATGCTAGTTGTATCATTTGATATCCATTTGTGCAATTAAGTTGTCATATTTAGCCTGTGTTATTAATCTGCTACAACTGAGCTTATCAAAATTACAAGAGAAGCCAGTAAATCCTCCTAATTTTTACAGAATAGAATTAATATAATAAATTACTATCTATGCATTTTACTTATTATTCACCACATGGAGGATCATCAGCATAGCAAACAGAATGAAGCAACATGCTTTGAGAGCCATATGTTGAAAATGAACCGGTGGACAACAGGATACCTCATAATTATAGGGGAACGAGTTGTCTATGGTAAAAGTGAGAAGGTGAAACACGCACAGCAATATCCAATCTTAGCGTCACAAGGCCAGAGTGATAGTGTCAGTCATTCATCCACCGATCCCCTTATCAATGAATAGTCATGTCCAGTGTATTATTAGATTCCATCCAGAGTTATCACCTACCGTGTTCGTAACAACCCTCCCCACTCCCTTTTAATCATTCTTTTTTTTTTTTTTTACTCTGTTTCACCTGCCCTCTTTCGAACCATCTCCCTTACTCCCATAAGTTACTTCCATATGTAGTCCCTCCCTAACACAAAACAATCAACGTGATATGTCGACGTATGGTCCGGGGTTGTTTATCAAACAAAAATATACATATTATATTAATGAAGAGGAACTGGGGGTGTAGAAGAGAAGACCAGAGAGGCTATAGAGAGGAAGAGCAGGTTTCCAGACACCCCCAATATTTGTTCAAACGTTGTAGATTCCCTCCATTCACGCCTGCAGGATGTCATTATTGCAGGAGGGGGTAACTGGATCACTGACGTTATGTAATAATCTTACAGGACGCTAATAATGTAAAGTAATAAACTTGCATATAATCTGCAATTTCGGGTATTCCTCTCTATGTGACGAACCAGTCATAAGGGCATACGTTATTTAATGTATACATATACATTATCCTTCTCACTACAATTATTTATGCACAGTTTACATATCCACGAAATTATACCATAATAATAAAGGTGGTATCACCACTTCCCTAATAATGAGTTATTTTACTCATTATCCTCTCATTGCCTTGCACATCTAACGGGCATTTTTTGCCGTTTGCCGTTTTTTTTTCTTTTTATAACAGAAAACATATATAACAGTATTATGGTATGACATTATGCTGGACGATTGCGGGCCCAGTGCTTCTTTAATAGTCCATGCCTTGCAGATGTTCTAATTACACTATTTTAATATCCGGTCATCCTTTATACCCTCTATATATATTTCCTGTTACGTTTGATAATCCTCCATGTATGAGTAATAAGTAAAATGCATATGGATTTATTTCATTCTGTAAAGGGAGCATTTGCCAGCTTTCTCTCTTGTAATGTTGATAAACACAGTTGTAGCAGATTAATAAAACAGGCTAAATATGACAACTTATTTGCACAAATGGATATCAAATGATACAACTAGCATATTGGTACTCTTCCATCATCAAAAGCGTATATCATTCTGTCTATGATATTAAACTTCCTTAAATATAATAAGCTAACTGTCGGATTGGAAAAATCGCAGCCAGAGACCAGAGACCGCTTCCACTCCCTTCTCTCATGAGGGAAGGAGACGATGGTGGGTAGTAAGGATTTCGGGGAGAGGGGAAGAAATAGTGGAAAGGTGCCATGTCGGGTAGTAATTCATACATACTGCGATACTGTAATTCATATGTAATAATATCATAATCACCTGTTAATCAGTGTCATGAAACGTGCTTACCTTGATTCACATATGTAAACCACAGATGTTGTGGTATATCGTCCATATTTTCACGAGTCTGATAAAGAAACTAGCTACAAAGGAAAATACTGCTGATACTAATACTATCGGCAATATCTGCAGTATGCTATGGCAAAGCAATATACAGTTCTCAAACGTGTTGGTTGCTTCTTTCGTGTTCGTGGGCTTGTTCGTACACTACAGTGGAGTGTTGGGGTGGTGGCATAGGACTGTAACATATCATATATTATTAGAATAACACATGAGTGAAGATGAATGGGAGTTGCAAGGTTTGGTGAATGAATCTGGGACAGTGTGTAGGGGAGGAGGAAGCTGAAAGTTAATGTAAACAAAAGTAAAGCTATATAGTGTTTGAGAGGAATGAAGTCACAGAGTGTGTGCAGTGAGGTTGGATGGTGAGGATATGGAGAATGTGAGTGCATTCAAGTACTTGGGTAGTGTGATGAGGGACAGGGTTGACGAATGAAGAAGTGAAGGAACGTTGTGGGGTGCAGATGTGGATGTGGTTGAAAAGATTAGGACATATACACTTTGAGGTGGTTTGGACATGTGGAGAGAGGATGGAGAATGACTATATCTGACTAAGAGGGTGTGGACATATGTAGGTGAGGTGGAGGGAGGGAGAGGGAGGGGTGTAGACCGAGGATGAGTGTGGAGGGATGGAGTTTGAGAGGTATGGATGAGGGAGGGGGGTGAGTTGGGGGGAGGGGAGTCAAATGGTGGGTGACAGAGTGACTTGGAGGCGTTTTGTCTGCGGCCACCCTTTGCAGGACATTAGTGCGTCGGGCCATAGATAGATAGATAGAACACATCCACTTGACATGTGCAACCTGATTTAGTGACATTAAAATCAGTGTATTGGGATTAATGGTTGTTTCTAAAAATTTTTTTTATCTACCTTTCTTTATGTGACTCTGATATCTCCTATAATGCCACATTTACACATTATTGCAGATTACCCTTCTGGTGTGTTATTGACGGTATTGGTAATTCACGTGAATGTTAAATCATAGATATGAACACAATACGTCAAAAGCACGCCTACCCAGCAACTTTTCTTAACGGGGCTGGGTGGTGGGGGTGGGGGTGTTGGGGGGGGGGTGTGTGGGGTGAGGGTGAGGCAGTGATAGTAGGGGTGGGGCGGCGGGAGAGGTTGTCTGACTCTTGCTCTTCTCTGGCCATAAGGCTTCAGCCAAGAGGGGGGATACCGATTGCTGCTCAAGCGACTGTACCTACTTCGGAGTTAATCGTGCAGATCAGCCACGCATGCACACTATTATGAAAACAAGTCTTACTACGACGTCACATTGCCTATCGCCTGTCGTAGGGACATACTCCTGTTCGCTGCTGGCCCAGCACATTGGGGTTTAATAGCAAACAAGCTTCCATGAACCATGTTATCTTCCAGAAGAGAAAGTGGCGCCCAGGTGTAGAAGATATCACGAGTCGATTAATCTATATCACCGCCACTCGCACAGAGAGGCCCTTACGCGACACGATGCACGCGACCCCCGAGCAGTGGTATTAGTGTTCCCCCCCTGTCCATAGATCAATAGGCACAACACTTTCACTATGATTTTTAGATATTAAAGATATATGTGCAATCATGGCTTTCTCTAGTGAAAGGGATACACTAACTACATTACATATCCGTCCACTGTCAGTGAACCTCAACATTGCTCTATATGATATTTGGCCCAATATCACAGGGAATGTGTGTAACGAAAAAGTGATTTTATGAAATTCCTAAGTAATTAGAGAAATGAGTTTTAATTAGGACTGGTTAAGGATAGGTTAATATAGGCTGTGGATAGGTTCGGATGGAATAATCTAGGGCTAAGTCTGAGTTTGGTTAGGCTAGGTTAGTTAGGTTAGGTTAGGTTCACGAATGCTAAGTTATGTTGAAAACATTCATCTAAATTAATCTAACCTAACCTAACCTAACCAAATCCATCCTAGTCTAACCTAAATCCTAAATTTAACGTGGATTATCCCAGCCTAAACTTAATCGCAGCCTAAATCTTTTAATCCTAAACTGAAATAACCATCAAAGTTTAAACTCTTATTTCTACGAATTCCGTATAGATTTCATGAAATCATTACATTACACAAATTCCCCCTCGCAACATACACACAATCTTTTATGCCTCACACGGTCCACATTATTCATTTTTCCCACCTTATCTCTCACTTCTATATCCCAGTTCTCTCTCTGGGTCACGTCTGGCTGGACATTTGTACCCTTGTTTCCTTCAGAGTTCATTCCACCCTGACAATTACCCAGATAATAACCTCTGATCTTCTCTTCCTTAAATCAAATCCCAACCTTTATTGCTTCTCCCGCTATCTTACCTTTCACCCCTCCCCATTTGTTTCTTTAATCCCTCCATCTTTCCGTCTTCGTCTGTCCTGTGTGATCCTTCAAATCTCTTATCCTTATCTGCCTTCTCAGACCATCTTCATTCGCCACCTGATTCTCTCTTTCCCTTACGTGTCCCCTCTGTACTCTGGGCTACACTGGAATTCCAGGGTCAGTCTCATGTATATATATATATATATATATATATATATATATATATATATATATATATATATATATATACATACACACACACACACACACACACACACACACACACACATATATATATATATATATATATATATATATATATATATATATTAAAATACTTTCGTGCTAAAGCGGAATTCCACGATGATGGCCAGCAACTAGAGTGATGCAGTACATGATGAGTATTTCTCGGTTTCATAACACAAACCATCTTCAGATCTAAACAAAATAAAAACACACAAAAAATAGAAAATAAGCCAATATATAATTTTATCATCTTCCACAGAATAAACAGGGAACAGAGCAGGTCATATGAAATAAATTACAATACAATTTAATTTGCTAAAAATATAGCAACTGTGTAGAGGAAATGTGAGCCACGGGTTTATAAGCTCTGCCTTTAGTAGAGACTCCGCTAAGTCAAATGCAGTCATCTCCGCTAGTGATCAAGCTGCGTAAAATTCTGGTTATTTACAGGGTGACTTCTCAATGATTTCTGAACTGCAGATAAGGACGGTAATTTCGAGATTGATCCTGTCCCATGAGACCTCTCCGAAGGTCAGGCAATCCCGGTAGATGGCGCTAGTTTGATTATAGCACTAATATTCTCCACACTGACGCTGGGCATCTGGTGGTCTTGAACATAAAACATTGAGACAGGATTTGGGGAGATTTAAACACCATGCAACGATACACATTGTTATTATCCTGTCACGCAAAAATTTGATTTTTGACCTAAATACTGCAACTGAAAAATTCACTTTAGCTTGCAGAATAGTTGTGAATTTTTTCAAAGCATTGGTTATTAATTTAGTTAGCTTGTAATCAATATTATCTAAATTTAGTTGGGAATCCATTGTGGGTACAGGGTTTTCCGCTCAGAACTGGGCTCATTATGTAGAGTTAACTATGAGGAGCATAAAATTATGGGCCTTAGTCCAGAGTTAGAATTAAATTACGCTTATATTGGAGGGAATGTCTGAATTACTTAGTAGGTTTTCCTGTATATGGTAGGCCCTGTACTGACGCTTGTAAAGTTCCTTCTGTTCTTCTTCTATGCAAATATCTAAAAGGGGAGTTTCTTTTTTTGTTCCGTTTCACAGGTAAACTGTATTTTTATGTTCCATTTGCATATTTAATAATCCAAAAACAAGGGTACACATGAGACGGGGACCTAAAAATGGCAAACATGTCATCCACGTAGCGTTTTAAGCCACTCTATTTCAAATGCTACGTGGATGACACATTTGCTTATTATTTTTAGAACCTCGTCTCATGTGCCCTTGTTTTTGGATTATTTAAATTCTAAACATAAAAATATACAGTTTACCTGTGAAACGGAGCAAAATAATAAACTCCCCTTTTTAGATATTTGCATAGAGAGAACAGAAGGAACTTTTTACAACGTCAGTATACAGGAAACCCACATATACAGGATTAACTACTAAATTTTGATCTCAAACGTTCCCCCCTCCAATATAAACGTAATTTAATTCTAACTCTAAATTAGGGCCTATAATTTATGCTCCTCATATTTAACTCTACATAATGAGCTGCAGTTTCTGAGGAAAACCCTGTACAACAATGGATTCCCAACTAAATTTGTAGATAAGTATATTGGAATACAGCTAACTAAATTAATAAATCAATACTTTGAAAAAAATTCACACTGTTGAGAAAGCTAAAGTTTATTTTTCAGTACAGTATTTAGGTCCAAAAAATCAAATTTTTTTACGTAACAGGATAATCAAACTAATGCACGAGAGAGACTTCTTATCCGCAGATATCGTTGAGGCAGGTGTTTAAATCTCCCCAAATCCCGTCTCAGTGTTTTACGGTAACTAAAGACCGTGTCCCGGATGCCCTGCAGCCCCTCTCGTGGTGTATCGATTTCCCAGTGTGGGTGCTGTAATGCATCCTATATTGGTCAAACTAAGCGCCATCTAGCTACCAGGATTGCCGAGCATCAGGGAAGGTCTCATAGGACAGGACTCCCAATCTCGAAACCATCATTTCTTGCAGTTCGAAATCATTCAGATTCGGAAAGTCACCCTATAAATAACCAGAACTTTCGAATTTACCACTGCACGAGATGACTTGACTAGACTTATAGCGGAACTCTACTAACGGCAGAGCTACGACCATCCCTTGGCTCACACGACTCCTCTACACAGTTGCTCTGTTTTTAGCTGGTAAATTGTTGTATTGTAATTTATTTCCATATGACCTGTTCTTGTTCCCTTTTTTTTTTTGGGTATATTTATTCTGTGGAAGATGATAAAATTATATATATATTGGCTTATTTTCTATTTTTTGTGTGTTTTTATTTTTGTTTTAGGTCTGAAGATGGTTTGTGTTATGAAACCGAAACGTCACCACACACAATAAATCCGCGTGCATCATCACTCTGGTTTATACACATCATTATATATATATATATATATATATATATATATATATATATATATATATATATATATATATATATATATATATATATATATATATATATATATATATATATATATATATACATACATACATACATACATATATATATATAGATATATATATATATACATATATATATTATATATATATATATATATATATATATATACATACACATACATACATATTATTATTATTATTATATATATATATATATATATATATATATATATATATATATATATATATATATATATATATATATTTATTTATTTATGCGTGGAAGAAGGAACTAAAGGCTTTCATGAGCCTCGTAGTCAACAAGCTCCTCTCCAAGAGAAAAACACTACAATGGGGAGCCAAATTCATGATCCGATCATTTCGAGATGCCTGGCCCCACTGCTTTTGAATTACCCGGAGATCATAGGCAGTATAGGAAAAGACAGACAGAGGAAGACAGTTCCTGAGTTGACCTGTTGCATAAATGAAGGACTCGCAGTAACGGTTAACTCTTGCATTAGAGAGTTGGACAGAAAGTGGATGAGAATTTGTTGCTGGGACGGGGTGCCACATGCCCAGTTGTAGAGGTGGGAGGAATGCATGCAGACAGTGCAGAGGAGCTGTGACCATCACAGTAGCAATAAATAAGAGATAAAGATGCAACAGTGGGGTGAAGTAGACAGAGGCGAAGAAGGGAGTCAGTAAGAGGAGAGCACATGTGACGAGTGCCTTGGACTCCTCCCTACGGTGAAGAAAGCTGGCATGTGGGAGGCCTCCCATGCACACATGAGAGGCTGTACTCCAGCTATGGACCGACAAACTCGCATGTATAGAGTCTAACAACGTGCAGGCAAGAAAGATCTGATGTCAGGCTTAGCACACCCAATCTCTTGCCAGATTTACAAGAGCTGTAATATGATCCATCCAAGATAAGTCCCAAGTGCAGCAAACCCCAAGCATGTTCATGGAATATGGGGCATTCTGCTGTCGAAGATTTTGTCAGGTTGAAAGGTGTAAGAACTTGGAGTCTTAGATGCAGCCAAACAACTGCAGATTGTTTTTAGCCCAGTCAGATACACGATTTGCCCTGACATTAGGTGTGCCATCTGACCCCATCCCTACAGCTACGAGAGACCCTTGCTCTGGACGCTGCGGGAATCGAGCTGGGAAGGCGGGCGGCGGAGGTTTTGTTCCACGATGCGTGGATAGGCCAGATGTACAGCTTAGCAGCGCCTCCACTCCAGACAAAGGAAGAGAGAAAGCCAGAGACACCCCAGGAACACCATTATTGATAGATCTATAAGAAGAACGATGGCTGTCTATAACAGCGGTTGCAACACCAGAGAAAGGAAGCTTTAGCGATGAAGACACAGATAGAAGCATAGAAACCGTAAGAGGGCAGTTTGGAAATTAAAGATTTGAGTGGCCAGACTCGATCGAAAGCATTTGAGATTGCAAGTGCACGGCAAAGCTTTCGCCAAAGTCCCGAAAGGAGGATGACCAGCGTCTGAAAGGTAGGTCAGGAGATCGCCTGTGGAGCGTCCCTGATGGAACTCATATTTCCACGATCAGAAAGAAGTACGTGATAGGAAAGACGCCTTTAATTCTTTTTTATTGAGAATTGACTCAAAATCCTTTGAAATACAGGACGTTTTCAGCAATTGGATGATACTCAGAGGGTTGGGAGTGGTCACCCTTCTTTAGGACTGGCTGAATGCAGCGTTTTTCTTTTCAGCGAGAAGGCAAGGTACAAGTTGACACACAAAGGCTTAAAGAGTTTGCCTAAGCAGGCGTGCGCTACACAAGCACAGTTCTCGAGAACAACAGGACACTCCATCAGGCCCATATGCCTTGTTAGTATTGAGGTCAGTGATGGCAGAGAATACATCAGCCGAAGAAATGAATGTCAGCCATGAGGAAGTCAGAAGGGGGAAGTGATGGAGGATCAGGCACGTGGAGGTTCAGAAAGGTGAATCCGGAGGTTAGAAAGTCCGAGTTAAAGAGATCTGCTTTATTAGTAGAATATTATTAGCTATGGAACGCAGAGTAGGAAAAGAGGGGGGGAAGGATGATGAGGTAAAGTTGTTAGAAAGGTTTTTGCAAGGTGCCAGAAAGAGCGGGAAGAATTCGAGTTGGAAAGTTGAGAGCATTTAGTACAGATGAAATTATTTTTACCAGAGGGAAGAACAGACTTAGCACAATTCCGGGCAGAAATATAAAGATGATGTGATTAAGGGGTGGGTTGGTTCCAGTACCTTTTGTAGGCCTTCTTCCTTAGAATAGACAAAGCATTGAACAAAGATGACAAACCAAGGCTTTCCTTGAGTTAGACAAAGGATACGAGATAGCGCTTCCATGCCTGAGAAAATAACCTTCCGTAATGGACACAGCACCCTCAGATGGCTCCCGGCCATGGAAGCAATGATGCCCTAGGGAAAATCAAAGAAGTACTGCCTAAGGGCCTCCCTGTTCGCAGCTAAAATGCCCACCAGACGACGTTTCCCTGGAGGGTCCACAGGGCCGTACACCGGAGTGATAGGATAGGTTATGAAGTGATAAGGCTGTGATCAGAGGAGCCCAACAGAGAGAAAGATTAACAGTGTAAGCAGAATGGGGATTAGTTGTAAGGAAGATGGGGGTCAAGTATGTTTGGGATACAGGTAGGGTGCTGTACAAGCTGCCTTAGGTCATTATGGATAGAAAAGATGTAGGCTTGCTCACCAGGTGGATCAGTGAAAGCAGAGGAGAGCCAAAGGTGGTGGTCAACACAAATCTCCTAAATTGGATATTTCAGAGAAGGAGAGAATTTGGATAGAAAATGTTCCATCGTAGAAGTAAGATAGTCAAAGAATTTTTGATAGGAGAATAGGGGGATAAGTAAACAGCACAGATATATTTATAGTCAGAGAATGACACACGTGAAAGCCGAAGCCAGAGTGTAGAGAATTCAGAAGAATCGAGTACAGGAACACGAGAGCAAGATATGGTGCCGTTGCGTATATATACACAACAGCTACCTTTGGCTTCGAAATGAGTACAGAGAAAGTAGGAGAAAACAGAAAAAGGTTTGCTGTCAGTTGCCTCAGACAGCTGAGTCTCAGTCAGAAAGAGAAGATGAGGTGGTGTTCAACAGAGCGAAAGTTAGAGGAAATGCTGCGAATGTTGCAGAAATAAAGAAGAAGTGAGTCAGACAGTGGATCCAGGCAGCTCAAGCCGTCACTAGGAGAGGGGCGGAAGGTGCGGGCATTTATGTTCCCTCCCCCCGGGGACTCAGAGGCTGAGTGTTGAGACGCCATGATTTTCTTAAATATTGGAAAAGGAAGTGTGTACTGCGCATGTAGTTTGGTGTAGATAGGTAGAGAATTTTTTATTGGAGAGTATGATGGTTTTTTTCACTTCCCATGCGTAACTGAGACACACTAAAAATCAAATCAGCAAAGGAGGATGGCTTAGGAACTAGTCCAGAGGGCTGATGTGAAATCTGGGAGCTCCAGAAAATTCCTGTCAACACCTTTCCATCCACCTCGTGAGTAACTGCCCTGCTCGACTCAGGCTACAGTCAACTCCACTCTATATACAGTATATATATATATATATATATATATATATATATATATATATATATATATATATATATATATATATATTTATATATGTTGTTACGGAACAGAGAAAGATAATGTACACTTTAAGTGAGAATACTACAAATCACTACTGTTCCGTAAAGTTCCAGGTTCAAAACAAAAGAGTTAGGTAAAATTACAAGTTAAAGGTTAATGCTCAAACTAACAACAAAAGATTCAGGACTCATAAGGATAATGTAATGGCAAAAAACAGGTTAAATATATGGTTAACTGCAATAGCCTCTATTAACACGAAAATAGCATGAGTAAATTTATCTAAGTCAGCCCTGAAAAAATGAAAATACCAGATAATACTCAGTGAATGCAAGATATATTATTACAGATACAAAATATTATTAATAAGGGCTGACACCCAAAACACATGAATCACAAAAACCTCACTAGGCCCAAGAATTAACACCCCACGCCACACAGCACAAGAAAAAATGCAACAACACCCATACTCAAATTACACTGCTGCTAGATGATTGGAGACTTCCTGAGCACTCACAATAATAACAACTGTACAGGGGAGGACAGAGATATGAGCAAAATGAGGAGTAGATCTAAGTGGCAATAATGCAGAGACTGAGCTCATTATATAGGGGCCGGCAGAGCTTGATACAACTTGTAAGAAGGACGCGCAAATGAAGCCATGGGGACAAAGAGTTGACAATCCTGCTCTGAACAACAGAAAGACCAGACTTACTCTACCATAAGGGAGGAGGGGGGGGAGTGCGAGGTTGAACACGTTCAGATCAAACATACAGCATACCGTATAAAAATAGAATTACACAAAGGATGATGAAATCATAGGCTATGTAAAACCTCCCCACAAAGAAAAGCACCCATTTACAAAGGAAATTTCTTATTACTCTAAAACAATCTGTCTAAAGTCTAGATAAGCAATCTGCAATAACATTTTCTTTCCCCTTGACATGTTGTATGTCTAATGAATACTCCTGAAGAAGAGGACTGATCTTGTCAATCTCTGATTTTTATCTTTAAACTTACTAAGGCATTTCAGTGGGTTATGATCGGTATAAATGACTATGGGGTGAAAACCAGAACACAAATAAAATGAAAAATGGTGTAAACCCAAAGTAAATCAAGGCCAAAAAGCTCTTCTTCCTCAATAGTTGAGTAGATCTTTTGAGGTGGAGTGAACTTCTTACTGTAATAAGATACAGGTAAATCAATACCCTGATCATCCTCTTGCAGCAAAACAGCCCCAGTTCCTGTATCACTTGCATCAACAGCCATCTTAAAAAAGGCTTTAGCAAAATTTGGAGTAGTAGCACTGGCTGACTTAATAGAATAGCTTTTTAAGTTTGTTGAAAGAGGATTCACAGTTATTGGTCCAGACAAATTTAACTCCCCCCTTTTCTCAGTAGGTCCACGTCAGTGGATGCCACAAGAATTGAAAAGCAAGAACAAATCTCCCAACCTACCAATTCCCAAAAAGTAGCAGCTCTTTCCTATCTTTAGGTCTGGGAAGATCACTTATGGGCCTGGAACCTTAGCTCCTGGTGGTGCAACATGTCCATCACCAATTACGTACCCAAGGTGCTGAACTTTAGCTTGACCAAACTCACACTTTGATAAATTAGCCGCAAGATTAGCCTGAACCAAACGCTCAAGAAGCATTTACTGACATGGTATAGGTGATCTTTCCAGTTGTCACTGAAGATTAATACATCATCAATGTAAACAACACACCCTACCAAACCCTCCTGTTACAACATTCATGAGCTTCTGACATGTGGCTGGTGCATTTCTTCATACCATATGGCATTACAGAACATGCAAAAGTCTTTCCTAGTGTTACAAAACATGAGATCTCCCTAGGCAATGTCTAGTCATAGGTACTTGCCAGTATCCCTTTTTAACAAATCAAACTTATTTATGTACCTAGCCTTTCCGATCTTGTCTATGCAATCTTCCACGCGAAGGGAGAGGGGTAAGTGTCTGTTTTGCTTATCTGATTAATGTCTGTAGGTCAATGCAAAGCCGCTGTGTGACCCACCTGGCTTAGGGACTAGAGTGACAGGAGAACTCCACTCGCTCTTGGACAGGCCTCAATCATCTTGTGGATCCAAACAGGTAGCCAAGCTACTTCTGGATGAGAGGAACTTTCACTGGGTTCACACGGTGAAGGGAGGCAGTTTAAGCTGGCTTTGTGTCTCCAACATCGACATCATGCATCAACACCACAGTAGTTCTTCCTGGAGTGGCACGGAACACTCCCAGGTACTCCTGCAGTAATGCCGAAAACTCCTGCCTTTCCTCGGGAGCTAGATGAGAAAAGCTTAGTCTGGAGATCATTCTTGATATCAGGATCTCTTCCCCAAACCATCACTCAGGCTCATGCTGTGTGTGGGAGAACTTCACTTGCAGACTCGGGGTGGAACAGCTACAGTGAAGACTGCTTTTCGTCCTGCCTGTGATATAAATTTAGCATGTTGATGTGACAAAGCTGTTTGTTCTTTCTACGATCTGGTGTTGCTAGATGACATAGTTGACATCACTGAGTTTCTTCTTCTCCATGAAATAAGGCACCACTAAACTTGGCTTGAAGAGGTTGCCCATGCACTGGTAGCAGAATCAAACTCTGATCTCCCATGGCTGAAAGTGGCGTAACTGGACTTCTTATCATACTGCTTTCATCTTCTCCCCTGAGCAGCTCCTAAATTCTCACTTGCCAGCTGTAAAGCAGTGGACAGCCGTTCTTTGAACTTCATCACATACTCCAGCAGGATTGACGTCATCTTCCTCCGACAGCCAGCATTCCTTGAGTAGCTTATAAACTCTTACTTCATGGCCACAACAGTAGTTCAAAGGGTAGAGAAGCCCAGTGATTCATTTGGAGATTCTCTTGCGGCAAACACAACGAATGGAAGACCTTTATCCCAGTCTTTCTGATGTTACAAACAGTATTTCTTGAGCATCGATTTGAGAGAGTGTTTTAATGATATCTCTCCCAACACTCCTTTGGCCCGGGGATGGTAAGCTGAAGATGTGATCTGGGTGATGCCCAACTCTTTCAGAGACTGCTTGAAAACATTTGACATGAAATAAATTACTTCCCCGGTCTGACTGCACCTCCTAAAGCAGACTAACTTTCTCTTTGTGAAGAACCCTAGCATTTCCTTAACCAGCCAGTTCTTTGCTGAGAGATATTTCTATGTGGAATGGCTTCAGGATAACGAGCAGCCATATCCTGTGGGTCAACACACATAAGAAAATCTCTGAAGAAGTCTTAGGAAGAGGGCCCACAATATCTACCAACACACGGGTGAAAGGCGCCTCTCGCAAGGAGGAATGGGAACCAGTTAGAGGTGCAACATTTTCGGTCTGATTACACTTCCCCACAACTTGACAGGTGTGACAAGACTTGCAATACCAGGAAACATCCCTGAAGATACCTGGCCAGTAGAAGCGTTTCAAAATGCGTGCCACAGTCTCTCCTCACTCCAAGGTGTCCTGCCAAACTGGAATCATGAGCCACTCTAATGATATCCTGCCTACAAACACGAGGGATGACAACTTGATGGCAACCTCCCATTTCACACAGTCGGCTGATGCTGTTGGGGGTCTCCTACTTTCTCATAAGTACTCCTGACTTTATATAATAACAAGTAGAAGCACCAGTTGACTCTTCCTCACTGCAAGCAGAGTTAGCAAGACCTTTCAACTCAGGGTCAGCAACCTGCAACTCAACCAACTCTTGATGAGACAAATTATCAACATCACAGGGTACTGCCTCATATCTGGTGAGTGGTCCAGATTAGCAAGAAAAGTGTGTCAGCTAGGGATAACATCATCATCATTATCCTCTAAGTCACCAATAACTTTAGACTTAGCCCTAGTGACAGCACATGCAGAGAACACATCAGGGACATCACAATCCTGGGCCGCAGCCACTGGCTCACTAGACAACCAGGAGCTGGGACACACTTTCGACTTCCACCAATATCATTTCCAAGTAAGAAAGTTACACCTGACATTGGAAGTGTTTCAACCAACTCAACCATAACGGAACCATTAACAAAACCAGAATTCCCTAAATTCACTCTGCACAGAGGGACAGAGAAGTAATTATTCCCTACACTCTGTAAGATTACAGTTTCATCAGAGGAATTAACATTAGAGCCTAGAACACTTTGGTCATACAAGGGATTGGCAAGCACCTGTATCACGATATATTGAACTCGATTTCCTGTCATTACTGTCCAGAGGACTGACAAAACCATCAGACAGGAACAGAAGTACACACACATCCTTGAGAGTGTCACCCACGTTACTGTTCAAAAGAGGAGCCGTATCATGAGGATTTGAGTTACCATCTCTCAAAGCAGGTTCAGTTAACTCAGTTAAAGAATTCTGGGAACTCTCAAGGGTGGACACTAGACCAATTGACTGAATATTTAAAGACTCCTTTTGTTCACATCACGCTGTCTCCTGAAACATTTCTCCATAGTATGACCAAGCTTACTACAATAAGTACACTTACTATTCTGAAAGGAGAGAGATTAATCTTGTATTTCAAATCCTATGTAGCCATAACCAATACAGTCTGTTGCCTTTCACCTATCCTGTGAGGGGTGGCCACGTACTTACTCTCAGCTTTTCTTTTTTCTTTAGAAAGGACCTCTTGTGTGTGCCATATTCATCAGCTAAAACTGCAGCATCAGACAAAGCCTCTATTCTTTTCTCATCAGGACAGGCTTACATCTCATATCTCTACACACTTTTGATGTCCTCCAGCTTCCCTTCCTAAATTTATCAAAATCACCTTTTCCATGCGATTTATAATTTATTACACCTTACTGTTCTCAGGTACACAGATCCTCTTTCAATATCGCCATGATACTCAACATGGGATTGCTTATCTTGCTTAGAGATTGTCCTAAATTTTACTCAATAGGCTTCAGGAACAAGGTCATACCATAAGAAGGAAGCTATTAACCAGCCATGATCATTATCAGATGAATCGCTTAGGAATAGGTGTTAGGGAGTTACTTGAGCTTTACCTGATTTTGTAGTTAATATATAATTTTATGGGCCAATTAAAACCTGTACCTACCCTCTCAAACAACTGAAAATACTTTGTTAAATCAGATTCATTAAAAGGAGGGACAAGTTTAACATTTTTAGCCACATCAAAATCATCAGCGCTAGATGATCCAGTTCCACTTTGTTTCATGCCATACTCTTGGTCTGCCTGAATCCTTGCAATTTCAATTTGTGCCTGTGCCTCCTGAATACGGGCCTGAGACTCAGCCTCCTTAGCACGAGGTTCCTTCATGGCGTATCTTGTATTTAGCGATTTCAATCTGCGTTAGCTCATCTGGGGGAGTTACATTAAAGTAAGCTTTTAGTGAAATCTGCTAAGTAGGACTCGGCAACTCTGGTTATATTGCAAACTGTTTTAAAGGAACTCAACAACAACAACAACAACAACAACAACGACAATACTACCACAAACAGGCTCAAAATAGCCCCGTTTCAAATCTACAGTGATTCTTCTCACAAACTGGACAGCAGAACACAGTCACATCCCACACCTCACCATAAACAACACTCCCCTACCACACACACACACACACACAAAAATCCTTGGTGTAACATACATACATCAATGTCATTTAAACAACACATCATCGTAATGCTGTGTTTTTAAGGCGACTTCTCGTCGTAAAAAATAATGAGCACTGGAACGGGGGTCCCTTTTGCATTCAGACCGGATGTAATAACAATTAAAGGAACAGGGCATAAAAAGAGACAGTATACTGTATCACATCTATTGCTTAAGTTCTACTCATTACAGTGTACATACAACGATACTTTAGTACATAGGAGAACAGAGATACAATATTACACTCGTTTACAGATAGACCTGATTCAATATATATTAATACGTGGCACAGGGCAGTCGTGGATATTCTTTACTATTGGCTTGAATGGAACATCACTGCACTGTGATTGTTAGTTTGAATTTAATTTATTATGTTACTTGTGGATAATAATAAATGGGGGAGTTTCACTTCTGATCACTGGTGATTGGGAGTCTGAGTCGGAGATATTACTATAATAGAGGTAGGGTGCGGATGGCGACACTCGACTTACTTTGCCGCCCAGTCAAAGGGGGCACCTCAATGGCCTTTCGGCTCATGTACCTCGCGCACCTACCTCTAGTTCCACGAAAAACTCCCTGGTTCCTTGATGCAGGGGGACTGAGTTATTTAACATTTCACACTTCAAAATCTTCTATTACCAATTTCTGTTATGCCACTGTTTAACATATCTTTTATAAAACACTGTTACTGTGCTTTGGATCACTGTCACTGTATTCTGGGTCAACAATGTCACTGTCTTACCCTTGTTTCCTGGGTTATTAAATCACTGGTACTGTCAGGGAGGCTCCCTTGTTTGGGGCCTCGACCTGGAGGGGCGGCCTCCTTCCTAGGGCCCGCGCTGGTGGGGTGCAGGGGAGGCCCTGTGGTCTGGGGCCCTTCTCTTCCTGATCAGGGAGGGCCCTCCGGGCTGGGGCCGAACAGCCGGAGTAGTCGGGCCTCCGCTTCCTCTTCTGCTTCCGGGGAGTGAGGGGAGCCTAGATCTCCGCTCGTTGTAGACTGCGACGTGGAGGGCCTGGGCATGTCCTGGGACTGCGGGTGCTCAGTGGGAGAGGTACCCGTCAGGGCTGGGCTGCGTGCAGCGTCTCCTGTAGTGGGCTCCGACAGGGCTAAAGAACTCCAGGGTGTGGGCGGTAAGCCCGTTATCGGGGCCTTGCCACCCAGCTCTCCCAGTGCCTCTCCTCCTGGCCTAGAAGCCTGGATGATGGCGCACATAGAAGGGCTCCCCGAAGGGAAAGAGGCTAAAAGGGGGACTCACGCTCTTCGTGGTTCCCTGAGTGTGTCCATAGGTCTGAGTCGGGGCTCTACTTCCCCTATTGTGCACTTTGGCTGAAGCCGTAAGAACTTGCCCGGCGTGCGGGGGACACCTATAGGGTGATCGAGGTCGCCCTTTCGCCGTGGCAAGGTGCCCGCCGACGTGGTGTTCCTCCCGCAGTAGGAGACAAGCCGGAGTGAGGGGGGGGGGGGGCTCCTGTGGAGCCGCACTCTCTCCAATACGAACAGATCCTACCGTCAGGGAATTCCCTCCACCCTGGTACGTGCCCCAGCAAAGAAGCTGAGTGTCTGCCCGTGCGGAAAGCGACTAACGGATGAACAGGTTCACCCGTCCGTTCCCGCAAGAGGCACAGACCCCGGGACGCCGCGCTTCCGTACTGGGTAGCACTACATCGGGCGGTAGCAGAGGTCTCTCTACACCCTGGACAGTATTCTGGCCGGTAGCCAAAGAACAACTGGGAGAGGGATGCACACAGGCAAACTCTCTCTCCTCAGCGTGTTAAGGCCGGAGCCTGGGGTCACCTTCCCCTTTACACACTCTGTCAGGCCGTAGCCTGTGTCTATCTCTCTTTCTCCCTTTTGGCCGTAGCCTTGGGCCTCTTCCTGCCCTTGGGCCTCTTCCTGCCCTAGAGGGTGTAACAAGACCTGTCAATACGGTGTTACCTGGGACTGACCTCTTTTCAGTCCCACCCCTGGTCTGACGATCACTACCCCGCCCGCACAGTAGTTCAGTTTCCCTGAATGCCTGGGGTTGGGGCACTTGCGAGGGAATAGGGGCTCAGGGCCGGGATGCCCCGATGACCCTCTTGCCCGGGGTCACTAACTTCACCGGTGTGTCCTCCCGGGGTGGTGGTGGGGTGGCGGCTCGGTGGTGGTGTGGGGGGGTGGTGAGAGGTGGGAGGTCCTGCGGCGGGCACGGCGGGCATTTTACCACCTTCCGCGTTGTTGAAGTCACGGCCCCGTGACTGGAGGTGGTAGGTGGCGGAGGTGGAAGTCTGGTGGGCCGGGGTGAGGTGCTGGGTGAGGAGCTGACCCAGTGGGTGGTGAAGGTGTTAGGCTCCTGATGGGGGTTGAGAGTGAGCCGGAGGGGAGGATGGATGGTTGGTCCGGCGTAGGGAGGCGGAGAAGGTGGTGGGTCCCTCGGATTCTGACAGGTGGGCGGTCTGTGTGGCGGCGCCATAGCACTCTCTCAATTTTTGTTTCTGGTTGTAAGGTGTTGGTGGCGGGCGTAGCGGGCGGTGATTGAGAGTGGCGGGTTGGAGGAGGTGGGGTGGTTGGTGAAGGATCAGAATCGGAGGAAGGTGGTGGTGGGTCAGGCAAGGGTGACGTGGGGGGGAAGGGGTTTGTGGGTATGCTGGTGAGGTTGAGGGTGGGGTGGGGTGGAAACAGAGCGAGGAAAGAGAGGCTGTGTAGGTGGGGAAAAATGAGTGGCGGGGATGTGGTGGTGGTGGGTGGTGCGGGGTGTGTAGGTGGGAGGGAGTAGACAGGAGGAGGCAGTTTTGGGAAGTGGGTTTGGGAAAGAGATGGGGGTAAGGGTTCTAGGAGAGGCCTGCGAGAGGGGGAGGCAGGCTTTGTGTTGGGGAGGAATAGGAAGGGGGAGGCGGTAGTAGTGGAGAAAGTGGTGTGTGGAGGTGGGAGGGGTTAGGAATATGTGGTAGGAATAGGGGAGAGCAAAATAGAAGAGATAGTGGGAGGAGAGGAAATGGGAAGATGACGGTTTCCCCTGTCATCGACTGGGGGAGATGTGAGGTGGCCCCCGTCATTACGGTGAGATGTGGGGGCAGTGGGAGGGGCGCCTCTCTCTGTGACTTCCTCGTTTCACTTTTCTTCTTTGAGGCTTAGGGCAATCGGCGTAGATGGTGGGGAGGCTTGTGGGCGCTCTTTGTTTTGTTTTGCTGCTTGTGGGCGCTCTGTTTTGTTTTGCTGCCCCGGGCAACTTTTTAGCTGCTCACGAATGTCGTGGATTGGGCACTCAGGGCAGCAAGGAGTAAATTCCCCAAGGATTTACAGGGATGAGATCCGTGGGGAAATGGTTGGATGATGCCGATGCGTTTGGGGGAGGAGTGGACGGTTAGGAAGAGGCGCCTTATTAAGTTTGATTTGTTTATCCAGGAGTCTCCCGTCGGTTCATGTATTATGAAGTTTTTGTTTTTAATGAAATCGGGAGTGATCCTGCAGGAGTTTGTGGAATATGAGTTGTTCCCGGGTTTTTGCGTCTGTGCCTCGGGTACGCAGCTGATGACGAGCCGCCTAGGGCCTGGATGAAGGTGTCATCGAGGATTCCGTCGTATGTGAGGGCGTGTCTAGTTCCGACAAGGCTACAACTGTGCCCAGAGATGGTGTCGCCCGCCTGTTTCACAATTTGTTTGAATTGATCCCATTTTAGTCTCGGGACGATTTTGGGAGTGACAGTGGTGATTATTTCTTCCCCAGGTTAGGTAGTGTGACTGCATGATCTTTTCTCTGTCTGGAGTCGAACTCCTAAAAAGTCTAGGGGAGGGGTTTGACCATGTCTAAAATATACATCTATGTCGCACTGGTCCGGAGTTGAACCTCGGCAATTGGATGTGTGGTTTGGCTGTGTCATTGTAAGTTCCCTTTTCTGCGTTCCTCCGTGCGTTACTCGGATCTAGAACCACCGTTGCCATACCAGATGTAATGCTATGTTTTTATAGGCGACTTCTCGTCGTAAACACGAGCACTGGAACGGGGTCCTTTTTTTTTTTTTTTACTAGACCGGATGTAATGCACTAACAAAGGAACAGTGGGCACAAGTAAAAAGAGACAGTATACCGTATCACATCTATTGCTTAAGTTCTACTCATTACAGTGTACATACAACGATATTTAGTACATACGAGAACAGAGATACAATATTACACTCGTTTACATAGACTGATCCAATATATATTAACACGTGGCACAGGGCAGTCGTGGATATTCTTTACTGTTACTTGAATGGAATATCACCTCACTGTGATTGTTAGTTTGAATTGATTATGTTACTTGTGGATAATAATAAATGGGGGAGTTTCACTTTGGATCACTGCGATTGGGAGTCTGTGTTGGAGATATTTCTATAATAGAGGTAGGGTGCGGATGGCGACACTCGACACTGTCACCAAGTCGCGGGGGCACCTCACTTGCCTTTTGGCTCACTCGCGCACCTACCTCTAGTTCCACAGAAAATTCCCTGGTTCCTTGATGCAGGGGGAACTGAGTTATTTAACACTATACACTTCGTACCCTGGTTACACGAATTTCTGTTATGCCACTGTTTAATATATCTTTTATAAAACACTGTTACTGTGCTTTGGATCACTGTCACTGTATTCTGGGTCACTGTCACTGTCACTGTCTTACCCTTGTTTCCTGGGTTATTAAATCACTGGTACTGTCAGGGAGGCTCCCTTGTTTGGGGCCTCGACCTGAGGGGCGGCTCCTTCCTAGGGCCGCGCTGGTGGGGTGCAGGGAGGCCCTGTGGTCTGGGGGCCTCTTCCTGATCGGGGGCCCTCCGGGCTAGGGCCGAACAGCCGGAGTAGTCGGGCCTGCTTCCTCTGCTTCCGGGGAGTGAGGGAGCCTAGATCTCCGTCGTTGTAGACTGCGGTGGAGGACCTGGGCGTCCTGGGACTGCGGGTGCTCAGTGGGAGAGGCGCCGTCAGGGCTGGGCTGCGGCAGCGTCTCCTGTAGGGCTCCGACAGGGCTAAAGAACTCCCGGGTGTGGGCGGTAAGCCCGTTATCGGGCCTTGCCACCACTCTAGTGCCTCCTCCTGGCCTAGAAGCCTGGATGGCGACGAAGGGCTCCCCGAAGGGACAGAGGCTAAAGGGGGACTCACGCTCTTCGTGGTTCCCTGAGTGTATCCATAGATCTGAGTCGGGGCTCTACTTCCCCTATTGTGCACTTTGGCTGAAGCCGTGAACTTGCCCGGCGTGCGGGGGACACCTATAGGGTGATCGAGGTCGCCCTTTTGCCGTGGCAAGGTACCGCCGACGTGGTGTTCCTCCCGCAGTAGGAGACAAGCCGGAGTGAGGGGCTCAGGAGCCGCACTCTCTCCAATACGGACAGATCCTACCGTCAGGGAATTCTCCACCCTGGTACGTGCCCCAGCCGAAGCTGAGTGTCTGCCCGTACGGAAAGCGACTAACGGATGAACAGGTTCACCCGTCCGTTCCGGCAAGAGGCCGACCCCGGGACGCCGCTTCCGTAATTGGGTAGCGCTACACGTATGGTAGCAGGGTCTCTCTACCCTGGACCGTATTCTGGCCGTAGCCAAAGAACAACTGGAGAGGGATGCACACAGGCAACTCTCTCTCCTCAGCGTGTTAAGGCCGGAGCCTGGGGTCATCTTCCCCTTTACACACTCTGTCAGGCCGTAGCCTGTGTCTATCTCTCTTTCTCCCTTTTGGCCGTAGCCTTGGGCCTCTTCCTGCCCTTGGACCTCTTCCTGCCCTAGAGGGTGTAACAAGACCGTCAATACGGTGTTACCTGGGACTGACCTCTTTTCAGTCCCACCCCTGGTCTGACGATCACTACCCCGCCCGCACAGTAGTTCAGTTTCCCTGAACGCCTGGGGTTGGGGCACTTGCGGGGAATAGGGGCTCAGGGCCAGGATGCCCCGATGACCCTCTTGCCTGGGGTCACTAACCTCACCGGTGTGTCCTCCCGGGGTGGTGGTGGGGTGGCGGCTCGGTGGTGGTGTGGGGGGTGGTGAGGTGGGAGGTCCTGCGGCAGGCACGGCGGGCATTTTAATCAACATTAAAAATAAAATAACACCAATACTCAAAGCTTTGAGGTCACTTGCTCATACAACATTCGGACACAACAAAGAAACCACCACCACAGTATACAAACAATACATACTTTCAGTGATGAATTATGCAAGCCCTGCCTGGGCTTCTAACCTCACCAAAACACACCACAACACTTTACAGACCATACAGAACAAGACCCTAAAAATAATCACAGGCTGCACAGCTACTACACCCACAGACCACTTACATCAAGAAACCAAAGTCCTCAAAGTCAAGGATCACTTAGATATGAGAGGCACCCAGTTTCTTGCTGCAGCCTCCACAAACCCACAACATCCACCCACACCAAGGAACATCAAAACAACACCCAGCAAACAATACCATACACAAATACTGTCATCTCTCCCGCCTCGCCCACCTCAGACCAGCTTCCAGAAGCATATCCACACTCAGATAACTCGCCGCTCCATTCAGTCACTTAAAGGCAACACACAGCTGCATGCACGGCCTCCTGACATCCACCCTTCTGAATCCTATGCCCCCTGTGAGGACAGGGTCCACCTGGCCAGGCTGAGATGTGGGCACCATCCGGCCCTCTTAAGCTACCAGAAGAGGCTGGATGACTCCGTCGCTGATGCCTGTCCAGGATGCAGCATAGCACACCATACTATTAAGCACATTATGGAAGACTGCATTGCACACCAGCACCTACGCCAACAACACAACATACACTCTTTGAGAGCTCTGTGGGAAAGCCCGGTCTCGGCCATGGCCTTCCTAAGGGAATCGGAGCTGTTCGGCCACACTGCCTAGGGAACAACTACTGCTACTACGACAATACTACTAATACTACTACTGCTACTACTACTACTACTACTACTACTACTAATAATAATAATAACAATGATAATGATAGTATGAGTACTCTAATGATAATGATAACAACAACAATAACGACAATACTACTACTACTACTGCTACTGCTACTGCTACTACTACTACTGCTACTGCTACTATTACTACTACTACTACTACTACTACTACTACTGCTGCTACTACTACTACTACTACTAATGATAGTAATAAGAGTAGCCTAAGGGTAATGATAACAACAGCAACAACAACAACAACAACAATAATAATAATAATAATAATAATAATAATAATAATAATAATAATAATAATAAAAACATTATGTGGTGTAATTTACGTAATTATTTTTGACATACTGATTATACCAGGAAGATAAATATGCCAAGTTTGTTTGCATCCAGGAGAAGAAGAAGAAAGAGGAGGAGGAGGAGGAGATGATGATGATGGTGATGGAGATGATGATGAAACAGAAGAAGGAGGAGGAGGAAGAGGAGATGATGATAATGATGAAGATGATGATGGTGATGATGATGGTAATGAAAAACAAGGAGGAAGAGGAGATGATGATAATGATGGTGATGATGATGGTGATGAAAAACAAGGAGGAAGAGATGATGATAACAATGGTGATGATGATGGTGATGATGAAAAACAAGGAGGAAGAGGAGATGATGATAATGATGGTGATGATGATGGTGATGATGATGATGATGATGATGATGATGAAGAAGAAGGAGTAGGAGGAGGAGAACTGAGACGAAGGATGACGTGACGCTCTCCAGTAACCGACTCATCTTAATAAAAGGCAAGTAATTCTCAGTATTTCCTTATGCCATTTGTCAGAGGATGGGGTGGTACATATATAGCCCTCCACACCCACGCCCACACCAGCAGACTGAACCCTTCCCGTGGCAACTTATTCACAGCTACTTATTTCGGGTATTCCAACTTAAATTTTTCTTGAAGGTATTTAAATGTGGATAAAAAATTGATAAAGTACAAGTTGATAAAGAAGTGGAGAAAAAAAGAGTGGAGAAAGAAAAAGTGATAAAAAAGTGGATAAAGAAAAAGTGATAAAAAAGTGGATAAAGAAAAAGTGATAAAAAAGTGGATAAAGAAAAAGTGGATGAAGGAAAATGAATAAAAAGTGGATAAAGAAAAGGTGGATGAAGAAGTCAATAAAGAAGAAGTTAATAAAAAAATGTGGATAAAGAAAAGTGGAAAAAGAAGTGGATAAAGAAAAAGTGGAAGAAGTGGATGAAGAAAAAGTGGATAAAGAAAAATACGTATGATATTAAGGGACACAGAAACACCTAATTAACTATACTCCTTCTACTCTAACTTGGCCTACAATTGCCACTTCTTAGTTGACTGCTGAAATTACCACGAGAGCGCGGCGCTAGTCACGAAGAAGTGCCGTGGAAAGGGAATAGAGCCTAGCATCTTTCCGTATGCTCGTCGGGTTAAGGAAGCTCTGGAACACCTTTCCCTAAGCGATTTATTTTGCCTATTACACCCTGCCGTCCTCTTTTGTGTTACTTTAAATCATTCTAATATCACCATACTCGCCAGCTGTAGCTAAAATAAAACGGTAAGGAAGAGGGTTTAGGGAGCTTTCTTAACTTACAAAACGATCTTAGGCAGCCGTAGCCAAAATAAATCGTTAAGGAGCAGGTGTTAGGAAGCTTCCTGAATCTGATTGCCTTAGAAAAAGTTGCTGAAATTATTGGACTAATTTTGACGTTAATAATTAAGACCGTAATCAACCATCCCCCCCCCTTCTCTCTCTCTCTCTCTCTCTCTCTCTCTCTCTATCTATCTATCTATCTATCTATCTATCTCTCCATCTAGCAAGCTATCTGTGTATCTGTTTGTCAATCCATCCGTACATATCTATCTATTTATCTATCTGTCTGTCCATTCATCCATCTATACAAATCTGTCAATCCATCCATCCATGCCTATCTGTCTGTCCATCAGTATCTATCTATTAATCCCTTCATCCTCCATCTATCTATCTATCTATCGTTAGGTTGTGGGGGGAAGGGTAATGGACACAGATGGTTACAAAAAAGCTTTAAAAACTGCATGGCTGCTAAAAAAATAATAATAATAATAATAATATAATAATAATAATAATAATAATAATGTAGACGAGGAAGAAGAAGAAGAATGGTAACAACAACAACAACAACAACAACAACAATAATTACAATAATAATAATAATAATAATAACAATAATAATAATCTATCTATCTATCTATTGCCAGACGCCTTAATCCCTTACGGGGTGGCCACAAACAAATCGCCTCCACGTTGCCCTGTCCCCCGCCATTTCACTGCCCTGCTCCCAACTCACACCCCCCTCCCCTCATGACAGGGAGAGCTGGAGCTCCCGTTTCATCAGCCCTCAGGACTAGGGTCCCGACCATCCCCCTTTGCTGAACTTTTTCAGTGTCTCAGTAACACAGAGAGTAGGCCAGCATGCTCTCCAATTCAAATTTCTCTATCAACACCAAACTACATGCACAGTACACACTACACTTCATTTTACAAAATTCAGCAATCATGGCGTCTTTACACAAAGCCTCGGAGTCCCCGGGGGAGGGGGACCATAAATGCCCCTCCTTCTGCCCCTCTCCCGGTGACGACTCGAGTTGCCTGGAACCACTGTCTGAAACACTTCTTCTTCATTTGTGCAACATGCGTGGCCTTTCCTCCAACTTCTTGCTCTGTTGGAGCACCACCTCTCCTCCTCTAAACCTCACCTTCTTTTCCTAACTGAGACTCAGCTGTCTGAGGCAACTGACAGCAAACCCTTTTCTGTATCCTCCTACTTTCTCTATATTCATTTTAAAGCCAACGGTGGCTGTTGTGTATATATACGCAACAACTTATCTTGCTCTCGTGTTCCTGAAGTCGATTCTTCTGAATTCTCTACACTCTGGCTTTGGCTTTTCCTGTCACTCTCTGACTAAATATATTTGCACTGCTTTACTTATCTCTTAATTCTACTGACCATCAAAATTCTTCGACTATCTTACTTTTATGATGGAACACATTCTATCCATTTCTCCTTTCTCTGAAATCTCCATTCTAGGAGATTTCAATGTTCACCACCACCTTTGGCTCTCCTCTCCATTCACTGATCCACCTGGTGAACAAGCCTACACCTTTTCTATCCTCAATGACCTAGAGCAGCTTGTTAGCACCTCTACCCATATCCCTGACCGCCTTGGAGGGAGCTCCAACATACTTGACCTCTTCCTTACAACTAATCCATCTGCTTACGCTGTTAATCTTTTCTCTCCGTTGGGCTAATCCGATCGCAACCTTATCACCTTAACCTGTCCTGTCGCTCCAACACAGCATATAGACCCTCCAGAGTCTGTGGCACTTTGGTGCTGCGGACTGGGAGGCCCTCAGGCAGTACTTCTTTGATTTTCCCTAGAATGATTATTGCTTTCATGGCCGGGAGCCATCTGAGTGTGCCTTGCGCATTACGGAGGTTATTTTCTCGGGCATGGAAGCATACATTCCTTTCTCATATCCATTGACTAATGCAAGAAAGCCTTGGTTTAATCACGCTTGTTCTAATGCTGTCCACAACAAGGAGAGGACCTATAAAAGGTATCGGACCCAACCCACCCCTGAATCACATCTTTTATACGTTTCTGCCCGGAATCGTGCTAAGTCTGTTCTTCGTTCTGCTAAAAATAATTTCATCTGTACTAAATGCTCTCAACTCTCCGACTCGAATTCTTCTCGCTCCTTCTGGCATCTTGCCAAAAACCTTTCTAACAACTTTACCTCATCATCCTTCCCTCCTCTTTTCTGCTCTGATGGCTCTGTAGCTATTTCTTCTACTGATAAAGCAGATCTCTTCACTCAGACTTTCTCCTCCAATTCCACCTTAGACAATTCCTGTGCTGTTCCTCCATCACTTCCCCCCTCTGACTTCCTCATGGCTGACATTAAAATTTCTTCAGCTGATGTATTTTCTGCCATCGCAGGCCTCAGTACTAACAAGGCATATGGGCCTGATGGAGTCCCTCTCCTGTTGTTCTCAAAAACTGTTTCTGTAAGCTTACACCCTGCCTAGGCAAACTCTTTTTGCCTTTGTCTATCTGCTTGTACCTTTCCTTCTTGCTGGAAGTTTGCTCTCATTCAGCCGGTCCCAAAGAAGGGTGACCATTCCCAACCCCCTAACTATCATCCATTTTCTTTAACATCCTGTATCTCAAAAGTTTTCGAGTCAATTCTTAATAGAAAAGTTTTAAAGCATCTTTCCTATCACAACCTTCTTTCTGATCGTCAGTATGGGTTCCGTCAGGGACACTCCACTGGCGATCTTCTCACCTACCTTTCAGACTCCTGATCATCCTCCATTCGGTACTTTGGTGAAAGCTTTGCTATTGCACTTGACTTCTCAAAGGCTTTCGATCGAATCTGGCATAAATCTTTAATTTCCAAACTGCCCTCTTACGGTTTCTATCCTTCTATCTGTGCCTTCATCTCTAGCTTCCTTTCTGGTCGTTCTATAGCCGCTGTTGTAGACGGCCATCGTGCTTCTCCTAGATCTATCAACAGTGGTGTTCCTCAGGGCTCTGTCCTATCACCAACTCTCTTCCTTTTATTTATCAATGACCTTCTAAGCAGTACATCTAACCCTATCCACCTCATACGCTGATGACTCCACCCTTCACCTTTCCATTCGGTTCCTGCAACGTCCACCTCAGCAGATACTTCAACAAACAAGGGATGAGAGGCTATGGCACACCTAATCTCTATCTTGGCTCATATCTCTGACTGAGGTAAAAATAATCTTGTTGGTTTTAATGCATCAAAGACTCAGTTCTTACACCTATCAACCTGACAAAATCTTCCACAGGTGTACTCACTAATGTTTAATAATATTCAGCTTATTCCTGCATCATCCTTGAACTTGCTTGGGGTTTCATTTACTCAGGACTTGTCTTGGAAAGATCATGTTACATCTCTTGTAAAAATCTGCTTCTAAGAGATTAGGTGTGCTGAGCCCCTCCACAATTTTTGACTTTATACACGGGTTATATCCGCCCCTGTGTGAAGTACAACTCTCATGTATGGGGAGGTTCCCCACATACAGCTCTTCTCAAGAGGGTGGAGTCAAAGGCTTTTCGTCTCATTAACTCTCCTCCTCTTACTGACTCCAACCTCTGTCTCTTCGCCACACTGTTGCGTCTTTATCTCTTTTCTATCGCTAATTCAATGGTCACTGCTCCTCTGAAGTGTCTGCATGTATTCGTCCACCTTCTATGACGGGCGCGTAGCACCCGTCTAGCAGCAAACTCCCATTCCTTTTCTGTCCAATTCTTTAATACAAGAGTTAACTGTTACTCCCAGTCCTTCATATATGCAACAGGTCAGCTCTGGAATTGTCTCCCTCTGTCTGTATTTCCTGCTTCCTATGATCTCCAGTCTTTCAAACGCAGTGTGTCCAGGCATCTCGAAATAATTGGATCTTGAATTTGGCTCTCTCTTGTATTTTGTTTCTCTGTAGGAGGGAACAGTTATTGCGGGCTCGTGGCCTTTGGTTTCTTCTTCCTCACATAAAAACTCCATCCCTCTCCACCTCATCCTCGGCCCCCCCCTCCCCCTCCCCCCCCCCCCCTCCCTCACATCCACTCTCCTCGTCAGTCTCTCACCCTCCATCCTCTCCACATGGCCAAACCACCTCAGTGTGTTCCTCCTAACGCTTCCTATCACATCCACACCACAAAGCTCTTTTATATCCTCATTTGTCAGTCTGTCTCTGCATGTGACTCCATATGCTCCTCTTAAATAACTCATTTCCTTTGCTCTCACTCTTGACTTGTGTCCTTCCAACAACGTCCAAGCATCACTTCCATAAGTTAGAGTTGGTATCACAATACTATCATGTTGTAACTTTTTCACTTCCATGCTCACTTCCCTGTTCCGTATCACTGCTTTCAAGGAACCAGCAACCTTTCTTCCTTGTTGTATCCTTTTGAAGCACTTCACCCTCCAAACTTCCATCCTTACTCATCACACTCCCCAAGTACTTAATCGTACTCACACTTTCCATTTCCTCACCATCCAACCTCACTGTACATTCACTGACTTCACCTCTCTCAAAGACCATAAGTTTACTCTTCCCTACATTCACCCTTTAGATTCCGTTTCTTACACACTCTCCCAAACTCATCCACCAAGCCTTGCAGCTCCCCTTCGTCTTTACTTAACAACACAGTATCATCTGCAAACAACAGTACAGGGAGTTTCCAAACACTACCCTCTCTCACTAGGGCCACTCCAACATCCACTGCCCTACCTTGTATCTCTTTTATTACCCCATTGTCACGAATCAATTCGCGACATTTCCCTTTTGTGAGAAGCCACGAACTATTAGTGGAAAACTCACTGTGTATCGCTCAGCTAACCGTTTCTCCCTCCATTTCGGAGTATACTTTTCAAAACATTCGTCACCGTTTTCAAAAGTGACCGATTTAATGCACGTCACTAAGTGCTGTACTGAGCGATACTATTGTTTTTATTGTTCGCCCCTGCTCATTCGACCGTTAAAAAAATGCGGCCGAGTGCTCCGCTTTTGTTCCCACGACTTACTCAGTCTTGTGTTTGCTGTGACGGAGAAAGGTTCTGTGCTCAAAAGTGGAGAGGTCAGCTAGCACCCCAAGCTCCACTAGTACAGTTAATCCCAGTACTCCCACCCCCCACCCCTCGGGTGATACATAGTATTCATCGACTGGTATTTCCTTTGTGTATTTCCTAGTTTTAAGAGTTTAGTTAAGGTGTTTTTCCTAGGCGTAAGTATTTAGCTTCTGTGTGAGTGAGCGAGTGCTTCTCATTTAATTGATTTGAATTGTAACGTTAAATTTATTTTTTGTGATTAATAAATTTAACAGTTCCTTTCTTGAGCTCAGTGTAAAGTAAAATCTTGTTTCATTTAATCCAAATTAAGCTTATTTTCCGTATAGCTCCTAGCTTGCATAAACGTTTGCATTCATAACTGGTACTTAGACCAGTCTTGTTGTATTAACTTAATATCCGTTGTGCCACCTAGGAGTTAATGCACCAGCAAGGACCTGATATTGTTATTAGTATTAGTTATTTATTGTCAGGGGTGAAGTAACTTTCTCCAGAGGCTAACAGTACTAATTCAGCAATTGTGATTAATTAGTCTCTGCTGTGTACTGTTGAGAAAGTTTGTAAATTCTCGTTCTGAGAGAATCGTGCGAAGCAGGCCAGCGTAAAGTAATCGTTGTTTGATTTAGTAAGACAATCATTGTCCCTGCTCTTCAATATTATTGAATATTATTTTCAATTTAAATAATATTTAACCATTTATATCAAAATTACCCTGATATTATAAAAACCCCGTGACAATTGGCGACCTCGCCAGGATATTAACTCCTAGCTCTAAAGCTATTCACGAGATAGTGCTCACTCATTCATATTTAGGTATTTATAATTAAAGTTTATAGGCACAAGTTTACTGGTGTTTACCGTTAATTTAGCAAGTGAGTTTTTGCTTTATTAATCAATAGAGTACTTAACTCTAGTTTATTTTTGGTAACGCCAGACGATTTTATTCGCTCCTGGGAAGTCGGCGTACCCATTGTGTTTATTATTGAGTCTTCCCAGTCATTTACATTTTTTATTTATTCTTTGCCAGTTAACTAGATAAGACTGGTCACCACTAGCTTGTGTCTGTATTCTTTACTTGTGTTTATTAGTATTCGTCGCTAAGCAGTCAGTACTCAATTTCGGTTTGCTTAATAAATTAGCACCATGGCTACTGCTGTATTTTTACAGGAAGCCAAAGATATGGGTCTTACGGACCCAACTGAAATTAAAGAATACATACTCTCACGGTTCAATTACGAACAAGAACGTGAGAAAGATGCTCGTGAAGAGCGTAGAATTCAGCGCGAATACGAGCGAGAACAGCGTGAACACGAGCAAAAACAGCGAACTCGACTTAGAACATGAGCGAGAACAGCGTGAGGAACGAGAGAGAGAACGAGAACACGAACGTGCCGAGCGAGAAGCACGAGAAAAACATGAACTTGAAGTGCTGAAGCTCAAGCAAGATTCCTTGGCTTCAGACACGTCTGGTGCAGTTGGTCCAAGCTCCACGAGCGTTCTCCCGCACATGTCCTGGCGACCCCACGCATCAAGCTTCCTTCATACAAGGAAAGCGAGCGAATCGAGCCGTACATAGCTCGTTTTGAGGACATGGCAGACTTATATCAACTGGATGAGGCAGCTAAGTGGCTTCAGTTTCTTCGCCTATTTGAGGGCCCTGCCCTCGATATTCTCCACAGAATTCGTGGAGACAATCTCACATATGAGATGATGAAAGCTGCACTCATTAAGGCGTATGGTCTCACAGTAGACGACGCCAAAGTTCAGTTCATGCGAGCTCGTCTCCAAGACAAGGAGACAGCTGTTGAGTTCCTTGATCGTCTCACAGCTTACTTATATGAGTGGATGGAGAAAGATGAAACTCCTTCCACGCGTGAGGGGATAATTGACCTTATGCTGCGTACACAGCTAGAGAGGTCGTGGCCTGCTGAGCTCATAGCACAGCTTAAGATCTGCCAGGTGAAAGATGCCAGCCAAATGGCAGAGAAGGCTGACGCATTCTTTACTGCATACGGGTATCAAGCTCGTAAGCAAAACACCTGGAGCAGAAAAGATACTGCCAAGTCTGGGAAGCCGTCTCAGACTGAATCCCAGCACCAAGGCCGTTCTCAGAGTAATGGCCAAGGTCCAAAACCGCAGTGGAATGACCAGGGGCAAAACACTCAGAAACCTGAGTGGAAGGGGTACAACAAGTACCCTAATCAGCAGCAGTATCAGCCACGCAACCGACCGTCGGGACAAACTTTTCACCACCAGCTCAAAAGAGGCAGGAAGCGAATGCAGCCTTCATTTCTCAGCAGCAGCCTGGTGGTCACGTCCCTACCAGTGTGGGTACTTCCCCACAGTTCACTAGTCCCACAGTGACAGTGAACCCCCCTCCACAGATGGCCAATGTTCCATCTTCCCAATATAACCCTCAAGGCACAATGTTTGCCACATCAATTCAGCAGCCTCATGAGTGGCTAGCTGCTTCCTCCACAGGCCCTCCCACAGGTGACAGTACCTTCCTTGTTCAGCCAGGGTTTGTGGGAGGCATTCCTGTGAAGGTCCTGAGAGACAATGGTTCCTCAGGTTGCTCTGTTAAGCAGAGTTTAGTACGGCCTGAGCAGTATACAGGTCGACAGATCCATGCAAAGCTTATTGATGGATCAGTGAGATTGTTCCCTGAGGCATGTATCCAGGTGGCATCTCCATTTTATACTGGTACGACACTTGCAGTTGTCATGCCAGAGCCTCTATTTGACGTTATAGTAGGCAATATTAATGGAGTCAAGGATAGTTGCTCCGATGATGCTACTCAGACTTCGGCTGCTGCGGTAACACGAGCCATGACTGAGGCTCCAGACTGTGTCACCCCAGTGATCATTGAATCGCCGCAAGATCTGATGTGTAGCCAACTTGTTGTGCAAGAACAACATTCTGACCCGACACTTGCTGCCGTGCGGAACAAACAAAAGGGTCGAGTGATTAAGTATTCACGGGGAGGTCGAGCCAAGTTCCTTCGTAAACAAGGACGGCTCTACCGTGAGTCACGAACACCCAAGGGCGAGGTTCGACTGCAGTTTGTCGTTCCCGCCAAGTACCGCCTAGCAGTGTTACAATGGGGTCATTGTTCAGCCTCAGGAGGTCACATGGGGAAAAGGAAGACCCAGGGCCGTATCCGAGCTGACTTTTTCTGGCCAGGGATGGGACGGAACATAGATAGTTTTGTCCGTTCCTGCAGTGTGTGCCAAAGTATCGCCACTACTCAGGGACATGCCCTTCCTGTGCCGTTTGTAACCACACCTGTAATCTCTGAGTCAGTTGAGAGACAGGGTAATGGTGAAGTGGGTGCAGACCTGACGTCTCGCCCAATGGCCCCACAGGACACATTATGTCCAGGGCCTGTACATACATATTATGTACCGTAGGTTAAGGGGGAAGTTGAGAGGCGACTCGAGGCTATGGAAGACCCGAGTTTGCACAAGGATTCTCAGCTTCCCGGTACTAATATATGTACCGTAGGTTAAGGGGGAAGTTGAGGGGCGACTTGAGGCTATGCAAGACCCGAGTTTGCACAAGGATTCTCAGCTCCCCGATACTAATATAAGCACTGTAGGTTAAGGGGAAAGTTCGAGAGAGAACTCCGCAGAGGCGACTTGAGGCTATGGAAGACCCAAGTTTGCACAAGGATTCTCAGCTTCCCGATACTAATATAAGTACTGTAGGTTAAGGGGGAAGTTTGAGAGAGAACTCCGCAGAGGCGACTTGAGGCTATGGAAGACCCAAGTTTGCACAAGGATTCTCAGCTTCCCGATATTAATATAAGAATTGTAGGTTAAGGCACAGGTTGAGGACCCGTGTGCAGTTCGAGGCTATGGTAGACCCGAGTTTGCACAGGGATTCTCAACTTGCTGACATAATCGTGTGCTATAATTAATGGCGACCTCGAATGTACGAAGCTTAGGCTGTCACTTGTATTTTTCAGCTAGAGCGTACTTTTCGTAGCATGTACTGATTGCTAGGCAGAGAGTAATTGTAACGTAATAAGAATTTTGTCTCATTGACACTTTTGATGCTCCACCTTAATTGGTTTTGCAGGTTCAGCAATGGGTGTAGCAGTTTTGCTGTGCGGGCCAGCTGATCGTCTGCCGCACGCTGTCGCCTCTTCTCCTCTGCCTTCGTCGTCTCCATATTATTACAGTATTTACTATGTCATTTTACACATAGGCAACAGTTACACTACAACTGTCACACCTACACTCTGTATTACATACACCCCGCTACACAACAATTAGTTGTCAGTGTAAATGTAGCGACTTTTCGCTCAGTTTGACCTGAGTACAGGATTTTCACCGTCGTCACGGAGTTTTTCCCTGAAGCTTGCTTCTATTAACGTAAATACGAGGTTTTTTTTTTTCGCTCACAGGCGACTGTGACTTTCTCCTGTAGCAGGATAGCACACACACCACAGTGTGAATCTAGTGTGACTGAGTTAGGATGTGTACATATATATATATATATATATCCACAAATTTTTTTCCCATAAGGAAAAAATTTAACTTTGTAAGGGCGTAATGTCACGAATCAATTCGCGACATTTCCCTTTTGTGAGAAGCCACGAACTATTAGTGGAAAACTCACTGTGTATCGCTCAGCTAACCGTTTCTCCCTCCATTTCGGAGTATACTTTTCAAAACATTCGTCACCGTTTTCCAAAGGGACCGATTTAATGCACGTCACTAAGTGCTGTACTGAGCGATACTATTGTTTTTATTGTTCGCCCCTGCTCATTCGACCGTTAAAAAAATGCGGCCGAGTGCTCCGCTTTTGTTCCCACGACTTACTCAGTCTTGTGTTTGCTGTGACGGAGAAAGGTTCTGTGCTCAAAAGTGGAGAGGTCAGCTAGCACCCCAAGCTCCACTAGTACAGTTAATCCCAGTACTCCCACCCCCCACCCCTCGGGTGATACATAGTATTCATCGACTGGTATTTCCTTTGTGTATTTCCTAGTTTTAAGAGTTTAGTTAAGGTGTTTTTCCTAGGCGTAAGTATTTAGCTTCTGTGTGAGTGAGCGAGTGCTTCTCATTTAATTGATTTGAATTGTAACGTTAAATTTATTTTTTGTGATTAATAAATTTAACAGTTCCTTTCTTGAGCTCAGTGTAAAGTAAAATCTTGTTTCATTTAATCCAAATTAAGCTTATTTTCCGTATAGCTCCTAGCTTGCATAAACGTTTGCATTCATAACTGGTACTTAGACCAGTCTTGTTGTATTAACTTAATATCCGTTGTGCCACCTAGGAGTTAATGCACCAGCAAGGACCTGATATTGTTATTAGTATTAGTTATTTATTGTCAGGGGTGAAGTAACTTTCTCCAGAGGCTAACAGTACTAATTCAGCAATTGTGATTAATTAGTCTCTGCTGTGTACTGTTGAGAAAGTTTGTAAATTCTCGTTCTGAGAGAATCGTGCGAAGCAGGCCAGCGTAAAGTAATCGTTGTTTGATTTAGTAAGACAATCATTGTCCCTGCTCTTCAATATTATTGAATATTATTTTCAATTTAAATAATATTTAACCATTTATATCAAAATTACCCTGATATTATAAAAATCCCGTGACACCCATCCATGTACAGATTGAACAACCATGGAGACATGACACATCCCCGTTTCAACCCAACCTTCAAAGAGAAAAATTCACTCAGTTCACCATCCACACGCACTTAGCATCGTCATACATACTCTTCACAGCATTCAACAACTTCCCATCTACCCCATATATTCTTAATACTTTCCATAATCCTTGTCTATCCACCCTGTCATATGCTTTCTCCAAATCCATGAAAGCCGCATACAACTTCTTTCCTTTCTCTAGAAACTTTTCCACTAAAGATCTAAGAATGAATATCTCATCTACACAACCTCTTCTCTTCCTAAAGCCTCCCTGTTCTTCTCCAACTAATTTCTCCGTTATTTCCCTGACTCTGTCAATTAGTATCCTACCATACACTTTTCCTATTACATTAAGAAGACAAATGCCCGGATGATTACCACTCACTTCTTTTTCCCCTTTTCCTTTGTACAAGGGAATAACTATACCTGACTTCCAATCCTAGGGGACTCTGCCTTCCTCCCAGGCCAATCTGCACATCTTCCATATCCATTCTACTACTATCTTTCCTCGATGCTTCAGCAATTCACCACACACTCCATCAATTCCTGGGGCTTTCCCCAATTTGACTTTCTTCATTGCTTCCACAACTTCAGTCCTACTGATTTCTTCCAGTCTTCTCACCCCCCTCCTTCTCGCATTACTTCCATTCTCTATGTTCAACAATTCCTTAAAGTGTTCTCTCCATCTGCTCACTTTTTCTCACTTCTCCACTAATAATCTACCATTTTTATCTTTCACTCCCCTACTAAATTCACCGCTACCATGTCTTACTCTCTTCACCTCTTTCCAGAACATTTTCTTACAGTCCCTCCACTTTACATTCAAATTCCTTCCAAATTCCTCATCCACTCTCTTATTACTCTTTCTTACTAATCTTTTCGCCTCTCTCTTCCTTTCTACATATAACTCTCTCTTCCACCTCTCAACTTCTTCCACTCCCCTATTTCTCGTCCATTCATTGTATGCTTTCTTCTTTTGTGCCACAGCCTGTCTCATCTCTTCATTCCACCATGCTGTTCCTTGCACCTCCTTCCATCTTCTTTTCACCCCACACACCACATCACATACTGCACATATTTCTTCTGTGAATATCTTGCACACACCTTCCACGTCCCCCATCTGTTCCAATTCATATTTACCCAATCATTCCTTCACTTCTCTCTTATATTCTGCCTTTTTCTCATCCTCTTGTAACTTTTGCACTCTCCTTGCAACTACTCCTTCCTCCCGTCCTTCTCTACTTCTATTTCTCCATCTTACTTGGGTCTTGATTCTGGCCACCACCAAGTAGTTGTTAGAAAGTCCACTCCCCCAACCTCTATAAACTCTTGCATCCATTACACATCTTCGCATCCTTTCATCCACACACACATAATAAATCATTGCCTTCCTTTCATTCAGTTCACCACCCACCCTTCTCATCACTCGCCATGTATACCTGTGGATCATTTTGTGCCTGAAGAGGGTATTGGCTATCACCAACCCCCTTCCAGCACAAATGTCCACTAACGCACTGCCATTCTTATTTATCAGGAGGCACACCCCACTTACCAACTATTCCATCCACCTTCGCATTCCCTACTTTACCATTCATATCACCAATCAAAAACACTCTCATTCCTTCCAAACTTATCCATGCACACTTCCACATTTGTCCAGAACTCTTCTCTCACTCTGCTTGAACGATCTTGCGTTGGCGCATACACGCACAAAATCGCCCACATTTGTATTCTAACTTTCAATTTACCCACACAATCCTCGAGCCAACTGATCTGTACTCACTTTATGTTCTTCTTCCATCTTTACTCACAACAATACACACTCCTTCTTTTGCCCTCTCATTCTCACTTACTCCTGCACATATACCCCATCCAGACTCTCATTCTCTCACACTCACCTCCCCATTTAGTTTCAGTTACTCCACATACATCCACTTTCGCACCCTCAGGCACCTGGATAAGCTCTCTCTCTCTCACCTCATCATTCGCACCCCTTACATTCCATGTCGCGATCCGTACCATGTCCTTTGTCTGGTCCTTGGTCATCATCTTTTGGTCAGTCCCTGTCCGAGGCTTCTTGTTCATCTTTTTAGTTAGCTGTTTTCCGGGGAGGGACACTAACCATCCGCCAACCTTTTTAGTCGCCTCATACGACAAGCAGGGATACTGGGGGAGTATTCTTAAAAAAAAAACCTACCCCCAGGGGGTAATAATCATCATCATCATCATCATCATCATCATCATCATAATAACAAGAACAACAACAACAACAACAACAACAACAACAATAATAATAATAATAATAATTGTGGTAGCTGGGGTGTCTATCATCAACTCTCATTGTAGTGCTCTTTCTCTCTCTCTCTCTCTCTCTCTCTCTCTCTCTCTCTCTCTGTCACTGGACTGAATGACAAGGCAGATGATTCCCTGTAATTCAGGAAACATTATCTGCACTGGGTGGTAACCTCAAGGCCGTAATTTCTGGGGGGCTAAGGGGGCTATAGCCCCCCCAGTGTTCTTTGTATATAAATTTGTCAAAACTTCAGTTAAGGTTGAGGGCTTATAAGGTTGATCTTGAAAATAAAAGGGAGGAAAAACTTGGGGTAGTTTTGTTGAAAATTAAAATAATTCTACGTGTGTTTGATCGAATATTACTAAATTTGATCCAAACTGATCATAAACTAAATCAAAATAGAGTCTTAGTTATTGATTATTTTATCATTTTTCAAAGAATAAAGGCAGGCGGTATATTTCAACCTGAATCCTACAGCAGACGTCAAAGAACAATCTTGGTAAAGGTGCAGCATAGTGCAACAAAAATGTAAAAGGGCCAAATTATTAAAAGAAGTTACAGTTTGAGCTGAAAGTTCAGACTGGCAGAAAGCGAAGCCCTTTTATTAAAAAATCAACCTCCATCCTCAAACATACACGGCTATTTAAACATCAACTTTTAGGTTGAATCATACTGAATAATATCGGATGGTCTGCAAACTTAAGCGTTTCGATTTAATTTTAAGTTTGTAGTATGGAGGTACGTACGTACATTTGGTCTGGCCCCCTAAAAGATTCTATTGAAAATTACTGGCCTGAACCTAATAACCAAATGACATATTTTATGCAAGGAAGAAGAACCAAAGGATAGAAGTTCACAAGACTGTTCCTTCCAAGAATATATATATATATATATATATATATATATATATATATATATATATATATATATATATGTATATATATATATATATATATATATATATATATATATATATATATATATATATATATATATATATATATATCTATATATATCCTCCATATTTTCCTGTCTCTTTAACTATGTCTCTTTTTATGTCTCTATCTGTTTCTGTCTCTACCTGTCTATTGCTACTCTCTCTCTCTCTCTCTCTCTCTCTCTCTCTCTCTCCGTTATAGAAAGAGATGTGAGTGGGTAAACTATTTTTACAGGAAATTCCTTGATAAAATATTACTACACTGCCCAGAAAGTCGACTAAGGTCACTAAATTGATTTGCTCTCTCTCTCTCTCTCTCTCTCTCTCTGAATGTAAATATATATGTATGTATGTATGTGTGCGTGTGTTCATGCATGCGTGAGTGCATACGCACGCGCGCACGTGTGTGTGTGTGTGTGTGTGTGTGTGTGTGTGTGTGTGTGTGTTCTTACCTAATTGTATCTTTACAGGAATGAGTCAAGCTCGTACTGTCCCGTGTCATAAACCATATTTATCGTACATATCCTTAAATTTGTGAATTGTTTGGGCACACACTATTTCATTCGGTAGTGCATTCCACTGATCAATTGCTCTGTTTGGGAAACTGAATTTCCTTACGTCTTTATCACCTCTCTTCTTATGCAGTTTTTTGCAGTGTCCTCTTGCTGATGCTTCCCCATAAGCTAAGTAATCATTTATGTCTATTTTCTCCCTCCCTGATATGCACTTATATAGCATTATCATGTCACCTCTTCTCCTTCTCTCCTGTAGTGTTGGTAGATTCAGTTTATTTAGTCTTTCTTCGTAGCTTAGGTCCCTTAAGCTACGAAATACAAGAAAAGCAAGACAAGACCTCTAAAGGTGACTTTCCAGAGTGTAAACACTGTGGAGGAGATACTAAAAAATGCAAAGAATCTTATGGAAAAAGAGAAGTTCAAAAATGTATAGATAAAAAGATGCCTAACACAAGAGGAACTGGAATTATTGAAAGAGAAGAGGGAGGAAGCAAAAACAAAAAATGAGGGAAGATCAGAAGAGGAGAAGAACACATTTTTTCTTTTTTATAAAGTAATAGGATTGCAGGTACGAAAGTGGTACATAAACAGGAGGGAATAACAAGGAGGAAGGTAGTAGAACCATGTCATAACGAGTATATAAACAAGATGATTAACTTGATGTACTCAAATGTGGATGGAATGGTAACTAAATTATTAGAGACAAATGATTATGTCAGAGAAAATGAACCACATATAATATGCCTAACTGAAACAAAATTAACACCAAGGATATCCAATGACATACTAAACTTAAAGGAATATAATATATGGAGAAGAGATAGGAACTTAAAAAAAAGAGGAGGAATTATAATATTAACTAAGAAAAATCTAAAGGTCAAAGCAATAGAACTAGATATACCCTCACAAGTAGAACCGATTGCAGTAGTGATCAATACATCTGAAGGGAAAGTAATTGTAGCCAATTTGTACATGCCACCCAGATCAAACACATGGGAAAGAGACGAATATGAGGACCTGGCAGAGAGTACAATTCAGAGTTTAAGAGCATTACTACATAAAATGGAAGAGGAATCGGAAAGAGTTATACTAACTGGAGATTTTAATACAAATATAAATTGGAATACTTTAGATATAATTAGCCAAGAAAGCTGTTGGGACCAAAAGCTCCTGGATCTCGTGCAAGAGTTTTTCCTAACGCAACATGTGAGGGAAACCACCAGAAAAAGAGGACTCGAAGTACCTTCAGTGCTAGATCTAATATTTACTGGACAAGAAAATGATATTGACAGCTTAATATATCACCCTCCACTCGGCAAAAGTGATCATGCAGTACTAAATTACAACTTCAGGATAGCATATCACATAGTTAACAGCAATGAAAGTTACAAAAAGAGCTTAAACTATAAAAAGGGAAATTATCATGACCCAAAGAAGCATTTCTTAGAAGCTGATTGGGAAAATGAGCTTAGAGGACAAGATTTAAATGCTGTATATAAAAAATTCTGTGAATTATATGAAATAGGAGACCAGAAGTACATCCCACAGCACAAAGAAGCAGAAAATAAAATAAAGAAATGGTTCAATACAGAATGTAAAAAAACAAAAGAAAGAAGAGATTTGTTGTGGAATAGATACAGAAGACACAATAGTGAAAGGGCGTATAATAATTACAAACAGGCAAGAAACGATTATACAAGAATAAGGAGGGAAACCCAAAAACAGTTTGAGGAGGATATCATAGATAAAAGTAGTGATCAACCGAATCTATTTTACAGCTTCATCAGAAGCAAACCCAAAGTAAAAGATAAAATACAATCCATTACTGCGAGGGAATCACCTATACACAAGAGGAGGATATTTGTGAAGCACTAAATAAGAATTTCCAATCAGTTTTTACAGAAGAAAAAAATTTTGAGAGGGACTATGTGGAACATGCTTATCCACACATACTACCAGATATACAAATATCAGAAAAAGTAATACAGGAAGAGTTAAGTAAATTAGACAGAGGAAAAGCAAATGGTCCTGATGAAATTTCATGTTGGGTGCTACGAGAATGTGCAAAGGAGTTAAGTAAACCATTATTTTTAATTTTCAAGAAGTCCTTGAGTCAAGGTAAACTACCTGATATTTGGAAGAAAACAAATATTGTCCCCTTATTCAAGAAAGGAAATAGACAAAATCCACTCAACTACCGACCAGTATCACTGACCAGTGTTGTAAGCAAGGTATTAGAAAAGTTATAAGAAAAGCTTGGGTAAATCATCTAGAAGAACACAGTATGATAACAGAAAGACAGTTTGGTGTCAGAAAAGGAAAATCATGTGTTACGAATCTGTTGTGCTACTATGACAGAGTAACAAACACAATGCAGGAAAGAGAAGGATGGGTGGACAGTATCTATTTAGATTTCAAGAGAGCATTTGACAGTACCACACCAAAGACTTTTATGGAAATTGTACCATCAAGGAGGAATTCGAGGCAAACTGTATTGTTGGATGCAAGATTTTCTCATAAAAAGAGAAATGAGAACAGTACTAAGGGGAAATTACTCATCATGGAAAGAAGTGACTAGTGGAGTACCACAGGGCTCAGTGTTCACCAATCGTGTTTTTAGTGTATATAAATGATATAGACAGTAACACTGGAAATGAAAGCTATCTAAATATGTTTGCAGATGATGCAAAAATGCAAAGGAGAATTACTAACACTGTCTCTTGTAAAGAGCTACAAGAAGAATTAAATAAATTTCATGAATGGAGTAATACATGGCAAATGGAATTTAATGTGGACAAGTGTCATGTAATCAAGTTTGGTAAAAGTGGAAAACGACCTGACTGGGATTATACGATAGGAAATAAAATCCTACACACATCAGAAAGAGAGAAGGACCTAGGTGTGATTATCAATAACAGACTAACTACGGCTGACCACATGAGTGAGAAGGTACGGAACATATATGCACTGCTTGCAAATATGAGAATAGCATTCACATACATAAATGAAGACATGCTAAGAAGGATAATAACATCATTCATCAGACCAGCCCTGGAGTATGCATCAGTAGCCTGGAGTCCTCATCTCAAAAAGCACATAGACAAGATTGAAAAAGTTCAAAGGGCCGCTACAAAATGGGTACCAAGCTTAAGGGATCTAAGCTACGAAGAAAGACTAAATAAACTGAATCTACCAACATTACAGGAGAGAAGGAAAAGAGGTGACATGATAATGCTATATAAATGCATATCAGGGAAGAAGAAAATAGAGATAAATGTTTACTTAACCTATGGGGACGCATCAGCAAGAGGACACTGCAAAAAACTGCATAAGAAGAGAGGTGATAAAGACGTAAGGAAATTCAGTTTCCCAAACAGAGCAATTGATCAATGGAATGCACTACCGAATGAAATAGTGTGTGCCAAAACAATTTACAAATTTAAGGATATGTACGATAAATATGGTTTAAGACACGGGACAGTACGAGCTTAACTCATTCCTGTAAAGATACAATTAGGTAAGAACAATTAGGTAAGAATACACACACACACACACACACACACACGTATACATACCCAGTTAAATTATGAAAACTGAGGTACACACACACACACACACACACACACACGTACACATACCTAGTTAAAGTATGAAAACTGAGATACACACACACACACACACACACAGTGGGAGTCACAGATAGCAAACGTGCGACCTCGGTGCTCCGAACCAGCATGGCCAGTGGCATTACCTAAATTAGTATCTTTATATGAGTCAAGCTCTGTACCAGGTTAGACTAAATGATTTTTCATTATTAAAAGAAAAAAAATAATAAGAAGTTTAAACAAAACTTGTTCAAATAGAAAAGAGAACCAAGAGGTGAAAGAATGCGCTCAGTCAGCTGAGGTTTGTTTAGACTACAGCTGCACGGGGTATGTAAGTACATGTACTCTGTGCTTTTAGTATTGCAAAATGGACACATACTTTAGTAAAGCAAATTTGGAAAAGAAAAGGGATAAAGGTAGAAAGCAAGATGATGATTTCTACCAAGAACTGGTTGAAGTGGAGACGCACAATAGACTGGTTGAACGTGTACACAAACTAGAAATGGCTTTCAAAAATAAAATTGATGAAATAAAGAAGCAGATGCACTTGCAAAAGGAAGAAATAGAAAAACTAGGAAGGGAGGCCAATAAGAAAGACACAACCATCAGTGAACTAACAGTGGAACTGAGTACACTTAGGAAGAAAATGAGTGAAATGGCAAGTACAGTAGTCAATCACGAGAGTGTTATGGAAGAGTTCAAAAATGATACAGAGACAATTAGGCAAGTAAGCAGTCTGATAGACCAAAGCAGTGATATTGAGGAGAAGATAACACAGGTGAATGAAGCTGTGCAAAGCTACAAAAATGATGTGGAAACCACGTATGCTGAAATGATGAAAGAAAAGAAAGACTTAGAAACAAGGGTGGAGGAAAAAAAGCTTTAAAAAGGAAGTGAAAAGAATAATCCAAAACAATCCAAAGTTAGTCAGAGATTCAGTAGATATAAACAAATCTATAGTAATCACTGGTATAGAAGAGGAAGAAGTAAAAAACAAGATCACAAGAGACAAAAAGGAGATGGCAAATGTAATGAGCTTACTGAAAGAAGTATCAGAGGAAATCTGTAGAAGACATAGAGGAACACAAAAGGTTAGGGAAATACAAGAAAAGCAAGACAAGACCTCTAAAGGTGACTTTCCAGAGTGTAAACACTGTGGAGGAGATACTAAAAAATGCAAAGAATCTTATGGAAAAAGAGAAGTTCAAAAATGTATAGATAAAAAGATGCCTAACACAAGAGGAAGTGGAATTACTGAAAGAGAAGAGGGAGGAAGCAAAAACAAATAATGAGGGAAGATCAGAAGAGGAGAAGAACAAATTTTTTTTTACAAAGTAATAGGATTGCAGGTACGAAAGTGGTACATAAACAGGAGGGAATAAAAAGGAGGAAGGTAGTAGAACCAAGTCATGACAAGTATATAAACAAGATGATAAAGTTGATGTACTCAAATGTGGATGGAGTGGTATCTAAATTACTAGAGATGAATGATTATGTCAGAGAAAATGAACCACAAATAATATGCCTAACTGAAACAAAATTAACACCAAGGATATCCAATGACATACTAAACTTAGAGGAATACAATATATGGAGAAGAGACATAAATTTAAAAAAAGGAGGAGAAATTATAATACTAACTAAGAAAAATCTAAAAGTCAATGAAATAAAACTAGATATACCATCACAAGTAGAACTGATTGCAGTAGAGATCAACACATCTGAAGGGAAAGTAACTGTAGCCAATTTGTACATGCCACCCAGATCAAACACATGGGAAAGAAACGAATATGAGGACCTGGCAGAGAGTACAATTCAGAGTTTAAGAGCATTACTACATAAAATGGAAGAGGAATCGGAAAGAATTATACTAACTGGAGATTTTAATACAAATATAAATTGGAATACTTTAGATATAATTAGCCAAGAAAGCTGTTGGGACCAAAAGCTCCTGGATCTCGTGCAAGAGTTTTTCCTAACGCAACATGTGAGGGAAACCATCAGAAAAAGAGGACTCGACGTACCTTCAGTGCTAGATCTAATATTTACTGGACAAGAAAATGATATTGACAGTTTAATATATCACCCTCCACTCGGCAAAAGTGATCATGCAGTACTAAATTACAACTTCAGGATAGCATATCACATAGTTAACAGCAATGAAAGTTACAAAAAGAGCTTAAACTATAAAAAGGGAAATTATCATGACCTAAAGAAGTATTTCTTAGAAGTTGATTGGGGAAATGAGCTTAGAGGACAAGATTTAAATGCTGTATATAAAAAATTCTGTGAATTTTATGAAATAGGAGTCCAGAAGTACATCCCACAGCACAAAGAAGCAGATAAGAAAATACAGAAATGGTTCAATACAGAATGTAAAAAATCAAAAGAAAGAAGAGATTTGTTGTGGAATAGATACAGAAGACACAATAGTGAAAGGGCGTATAATAATTACAAACAGGCAAGAAACGATTATACAAGAATAAGGAGGGAAGCCCAAAAACAGTTTGAGGAGGATATAATAAATAAAAGTAGTGATCAACCAAAGCTGTTTTACAGCTTCATCAGAAGCAAAACCAAAGTAAAAGATATAATACAATCCATTACGGACGAGGGAATCACTTATACGCAAGAGAAAGATATTTGTGAAGCACTAAATAAGAATTTCCAATTGGTTTTTACAAAAGAAAAAAATTTTGAAAGGGACTATGTGGAACATGCATGTCCACACATACTACCAGATATACAAATAGCAGAAAAAGTAATACAGGAGGAGTTAAGTAAATTAGAGTGGTCCTGATGAAATTTCATGTTGGGTACTACGAGAATGTGCAAAGGAGTTAAGTAAACCATTGTTTTTAATTTTCAAGAAGTCCTTGAGTCAAGGTAAACTACTTGATATTTGGAAGAAAGCAAATATTGTCCCCTTATTCAAGAAAGGAAATAGACAAAATCCACTCAACTACCGACCAGTGTCACTGACCAGTGTTGTAAGCAAAGTATTAGAAAAGTTTATAAGAAAAGCTTGGGTAAATCATCTAGAAGAACACAGTATGATAACAGAAAGACAGTTTGGTTTCAGAAAAGGAAAATCATGTGTTACTAATCTGTTGAGCTACTATGACAGAGTAACAAACACAATACAGGAAAGAGAAGGATGGGTGGACAGTATCTATTTAGATTTCAAGAGAGCATTTGACACAGTACCACACCAAAGACTTTTATGGAAATTGTACCATCAAGGAAGAATTCGAGGCAAACTGTTTTGTTGGATGCAAGATTTTCTCATAAAAAGAGAAATGAGAACAGTACTAAGAGGAAACTATTCATCATGGAAAGAAGTGACTAGTGGAGTACCACAGGGTTCAGTGCTGGCACCAATCATGTTTTTAGTGTATATAAATGATATAAACAGTAACACTGGAAATGAGAGCTATCTGAATATGTTTGCAGATGATGCAAAAATACAAAAGGAGAATTACTAACACAGACTGTTGTAAAGAGCTACAAGAAGAATTAAATAAACTTCATAAATGGAGTAATACATGGCAAATGGAATTCAATGTGGACAAGTGTCATATAATCAAATTTGGTAAAAGTGGAAAAAGACCTGATTGGGATTATAAGTTAGGAAATAAAACCCTACACACATCAGAAAGAAAGAAGGACCTAGGTGTGATTATCAATAACAAACTATCTCCGGCTGCTTGCAAATATGAGAATAGCATTCACATAAAAAAATGAAGACATGCTAAGAAGGATAATAACATCATTCATTAGACCAACCCTGGAATATGCATCAGTAGTCTGGAGTTCTCATCTCAAAAAACACATAGACAAGATAGAAAAAGTTCAAAGGGCCGCTACAAGATGGATACCAAGCTTAAGGGACCTAAGCTACGAAGAAAGACTAAATAAACTGAATCTACCAACACTACAGGAGAGAAGGAGAAGAGGTGACATGATAATGCTATATAAGTGCATATCAGGGAAGGAGAAAATAGACATAAATGATTACTTAGCTTATGGGGAAGCATCAGCAAGAGGACACTGCAAAAAACTGCATAAGAAGAGAGGTGATAAAGACGTAAGGAAATTCAGTTTCCCAAACAGAGCAATTGATCAGTGGAATGCACTACCGAATGAAATAGTGTGTGCCCAAACAATTCACAAATTTAAGGATATGTACGATAAATATGGTTTAAGACACGGGACAGTACGAGCTTAACTCATTCCTGTAAAGATACAATTAGGTAAGAACAATTAGGTAAGAATACACACACACACACACACACACACACGTATACATACCCAGTTAAATTATGAAAACTGAGGTACACACACACACACACACACACACACACACGTACACATACCTAGTTAAAGTATGAAAACTGAGATACACACACACACACACACACACAGTGGGAGTCACAGATAGCAAACGTGCGACCTCGGTGCTCCGAACCAGCATGGCCAGTGGCATTACCTAAATTAGTATCTTTATATGAGTCAAGCTCTGTACCAGGTTAGACTAAATGATTTTTCATTATTAAAAGAAAAAAAATAATAAGAAGTTTAAACAAAACTTGTTCAAATAGAAAAGAGAACCAAGAGGTGAAAGAATGCGCTCAGTCAGCTGAGGTTTGTTTAGACTACAGCTGCACGGGGTATGTAAGTACATGTACTCTGTGCTTTTAGTATTGCAAAATGGACACATACTTTAGTAAAGCAAATTTGGAAAAGAAAAGGGATAAAGGTAGAAAGCAAGATGATGATTTCTACCAAGAACTGGTTGAAGTGGAGACGCACAATAGACTGGTTGAACGTGTACACAAACTAGAAATGGCTTTCAAAAATAAAATTGATGAAATAAAGAAGCAGATGCACTTGCAAAAGGAAGAAATAGAAAAACTAGGAAGGGAGGCCAATAAGAAAGACACAACCATCAGTGAACTAACAGTGGAACTGAGTACACTTAGGAAGAAAATGAGTGAAATGGCAAGTACAGTAGTCAATCACGAGAGTGTTATGGAAGAGTTCAAAAATGATACAGAGACAATTAGGCAAGTAAGCAGTCTGATAGACCAAAGCAGTGATATTGAGGAGAAGATAACACAGGTGAATGAAGCTGTGCAAAGCTACAAAAATGATGTGGAAACCACGTATGCTGAAATGATGAAAGAAAAGAAAGACTTAGAAACAAGGGTGGAGGAAAAAGCTTTAAAAAGGAAGTGAAAAGAATAATCCAAAACAATCCAAAGTTAGTCAGAGATTCAGTAGATATAAACAAATCTATAGTAATCACTGGTATAGAAGAGGAAGAAGTAAAAAACAAGATCACAAGAGACAAAAAGGAGATGGCAAATGTAATGAGCTTACTGAAAGAAGTATCAGAGGAAATCTGTAGAAGACATAGAGGAACACAAAGGTTAGGGAAATACAAGAAAAGCAAGACAAGACCTCTAAAGGTGACTTTCCAGAGTGTAAACACTGTGGAGGAGATACTAAAAAATGCAAAGAATCTTATGGAAAAAGAGAAGTTCAAAAATGTATAGATAAAAAGATGCCTAACACAAGAGGAAGTGGAATTACTGAAAGAGAAGAGGGAGGAAGCAAAAACAAATAATGAGGGAAGATCAGAAGAGGAGAAGAATAAATTTTTTTACAAAGTAATAGGATTGCAGGTACGAAAGTGGTACATAAACAGGAGGGAATAAAAAGGAGGAAGGTAGTAGAACCAAGTCATGACAAGTATATAAACAAGATGATAAAGTTGATGTACTCAAATGTGGATGGAGTGGTATCTAAATTACTAGAGATGAATGATTATGTCAGAGAAAATGAACCACAAATAATATGCCTAACTGAAACAAAATTAACACCAAGGATATCCAATGACATACTAAACTTAGAGGAATACAATATATGGAGAAGAGACATAAATTTAAAAAAAAGGAGGAGAAATTATAATACTAACTAAGAAAAATCTAAAAGTCAATGAAATAAAACTAGATATACCATCACAAGTAGAACTGATTGCAGTAGAGATCAACACATCTGAAGGGAAAGTAACTGTAGCCAATTTGTACATGCCACCCAGATCAAACACATGGGAAAGAAACGAATATGAGGACCTGGCAGAGAGTACAATTCAGAGTTTAAGAGCATTACTACATAAAATGGAAGAGGAATCGGAAAGAATTATACTAACTGGAGATTTTAATACAAATATAAATTGGAATACTTTAGATATAATTAGCCAAGAAAGCTGTTGGGACCAAAAGCTCCTGGATCTCGTGCAAGAGTTTTTCCTAACGCAACATGTGAGGGAAACCATCAGAAAAAGAGGACTCGACGTACCTTCAGTGCTAGATCTAATATTTACTGGACAAGAAAATGATATTGACAGTTTAATATATCACCCTCCACTCGGCAAAAGTGATCATGCAGTACTAAATTACAACTTCAGGATAGCATATCACATAGTTAACAGCAATGAAAGTTACAAAAGAGAGCTTAAACTATAAAAAGGGAAATTATCAAGACCTAAAGAAGTATTTCTTAGAAGTTGATTGGGAAATGAGCTTAGAGGACAAGATTTAAATGCTGTATATAAAAAATTCTGTGAATTTTATGAAATAGGAGTCCAGAAGTACATCCCACAGCACAAAGAAGCAGATAAGAAAATACAGAAATGGTTCAATACAGAATGTAAAAAATCAAAAGAAAGAAGAGATTTGTTGTGGAATAGATACAGAAGACACAATAGTGAAAGGGCGTATAATAATTACAAACAGGCAAGAAACGATTATACAAGAATAAGGAGGGAAGCCCAAAAACAGTTTGAGGAGGATATAATAAATAAAAGTAGTGATCAACCAAAGCTGTTTTACAGCTTCATCAGAAGCAAAACCAAAGTAAAAGATATAATACAATCCATTACGGACGAGGGAATCACTTATACGCAAGAGAAAGATATTTGTGAAGCACTAAATAAGAATTTCCAATTGGTTTTTACAAAAGAAAAAAATTTTGAAAGGGACTATGTGGAACATGCATGTCCACACATACTACCAGATATACAAATAGCAGAAAAAGTAATACAGGAGGAGTTAAGTAAATTAGACAGAGGAAAAGCAAGTGGTCCTGATGAAATTTCATGTTGGGTACTACGAGAATGTGCAAAGGAGTTAAGTAAACCATTGTTTTTAATTTTCAAGAAGTCCTTGAGTCAAGGTAAACTACTTGATATTTGGAAGAAAGCAAATATTGTCCCCTTATTCAAGAAAGGAAATAGACAAAATCCACTCAACTACCGACCAGTGTCACTGACCAGTGTTGTAAGCAAAGTATTAGAAAAGTTTATAAGAAAAGCTTGGGTAAATCATCTAGAAGAACACAGTATGATAACAGAAAGACAGTTTGGTTTCAGAAAAGGAAAATCATGTGTTACTAATCTGTTGAGCTACTATGACAGAGTAACAAACACAATACAGGAAAGAGAAGGATGGGTGGACAGTATCTATTTAGATTTCAAGAGAGCATTTGACACAGTACCACACCAAAGACTTTTATGGAAATTGTACCATCAAGGAAGAATTCGAGGCAAACTGTTTTGTTGGATGCAAGATTTTCTCATAAAAAGAGAAATGAGAACAGTACTAAGAGGAAACTATTCATCATGGAAAGAAGTGACTAGTGGAGTACCACAGGGTTCAGTGCTGGCACCAATCATGTTTTTAGTGTATATAAATGATATAAACAGTAACACTGGAAATGAGAGCTATCTGAATATGTTTGCAGATGATGCAAAAATACAAAAGGAGAATTACTAACACAGACTGTTGTAAAGAGCTACAAGAAGAATTAAATAAACTTCATAAATGGAGTAATACATGGCAAATGGAATTCAATGTGGACAAGTGTCATATAATCAAATTTGGTAAAAGTGGAAAAAGACCTGATTGGGATTATAAGTTAGGAAATAAAACCCTACACACATCAGAAAGAAAGAAGGACCTAGGTGTGATTATCAATAACAAACTATCTCCGGCTGCTTGCAAATATGAGAATAGCATTCACATAAAAAAATGAAGACATGCTAAGAAGGATAATAACATCATTCATTAGACCAACCCTGGAATATGCATCAGTAGTCTGGAGTTCTCATCTCAAAAAACACATAGACAAGATAGAAAAAGTTCAAAGGGCCGCTACAAGATGGATACCAAGCTTAAGGGACCTAAGCTACGAAGAAAAGACTAAATAAACTGAATCTACCAACACTACAGGAGAGAAGGAGAAGAGGTGACATGATAATGCTATATAAGTGCATATCAGGGAAGGAGAAAATAGACATAAATGATTACTTAGCTTATGGGGAAGCATCAGCAAGAGGACACTGCAAAAAACTGCATAAGAAGAGAGGTGATAAAGACGTAAGGAAATTCAGTTTCCCAAACAGAGCAATTGATCAGTGGAATGCACTACCGAATGAAATAGTGTGTGCCCAAACAATTCACAAATTTAAGGATATGTACGATAAATATGGTTTAAGACACGGGACAGTACGAGCTTAACTCATTCCTGTAAAGATACAATTAGGTAAGAACAATTAGGTAAGAATACACACACACACACACACACACACACGTATACATACCCAGTTAAATTATGAAAACTGAGGTACACACACACACACACACACACACACACACGTACACATACCTAGTTAAAGTATGAAAACTGAGATACACACACACACACACACACACACAGTGGGAGTCACAGATAGCAAACGTGCGACCTCGGTGCTCCGAACCAGCATGGCCAGTGGCATTACCTAAATTAGTATCTTTATATGAGTCAAGCTCTGTACCAGGTTAGACTAAATGATTTTTCATTATTAAAAGAAAAAAAATAATAAGAAGTTTAAACAAAACTTGTTCAAACAGAAAAGAGAACCAAGAGGTGAAAGAATGCGCTCAGTCAGCTGAGGTTTGTTTAGACTACAGCTGCACGGGGTATGTAAGTACATGTACTCTGTGCTTTTAGTATTGCAAAATGGACACATACTTTAGTAAAGCAAATTTGGAAAAGAAAAGGGATAAAGGTAGAAAGCAAGATGATGATTTCTACCAAGAACTGGTTGAAGTGGAGACGCACAATAGACTGGTTGAACGTGTACACAAACTAGAAATGGCTTTCAAAAATAAAATTGATGAAATAAAGAAGCAGATGCACTTGCAAAAGGAAGAAATAGAAAAACTAGGAAGGGAGGCCAATAAGAAAGACACAACCATCAGTGAACTAACAGTGGAACTGAGTACACTTAGGAAGAAAATGAGTGAAATGGCAAGTACAGTAGTCAATCACGAGAGTGTTATGGAAGAGTTCAAAAATGATACAGAGACAATTAGGCAAGTAAGCAGTCTGATAGACCAAAGCAGTGATATTGAGGAGAAGATAACACAGGTGAATGAAGCTGTGCAAAGCTACAAAAATGATGTGGAAACCACGTATGCTGAAATGATGAAAGAAAAGAAAGACTTAGAAACAAGGGTGGAGGAAAAAAGCATTAAAAAGGAAGTGAAAAGAATAATCCAAAACAATCCAAAGTTAGTCAGAGATTCAGTAGATATAAACAAATCTATAGTAATCACTGGTATAGAAGAGGAAGAAGTAAAAAACAAGATCACAAGAGACAAAAAGGAGATGGCAAATGTAATGAGCTTACTGAAAGAAGTATCAGAGGAAATCTGTAGAAGACATAGAGGAACACAAAAGGTTAAGGGAAATACAAGAAAAGCAAGACAAGACCTCTAAAGGTGACTTTCCAGAGTGTAAACACTGTGGAGGAGATACTAAAAAATGCAAAGAATCTTATGGAAAAAGAGAAGTTCAAAAATGTATAGATAAAAAGATGCCTAACACAAGAGGAAGTGGAATTACTGAAAGAGAAGAGGGAGGAAGCAAAAACAAATAATGAGGGAAGATCAGAAGAGGAGAAGAACAAATTTTTTTTTACAAAGTAATAGGATTGCAGGTACGAAAGTGGTACATAAACAGGAGGGAATAAAAAGGAGGAAGGTAGTAGAACCAAGTCATGACAAGTATATAAACAAGATGATAAAGTTGATGTACTCAAATGTGGATGGAGTGGTATCTAAATTACTAGAGATGAATGATTATGTCAGAGAAAATGAACCACAAATAATATGCCTAACTGAAACAAAATTAACACCAAGGATATCCAATGACATACTAAACTTAGAGGAATACAATATATGGAGAAGAGACATAAATTTAAAAAAAAGGAGGAGAAATTATAATACTAACTAAGAAAAATCTAAAAGTCAATGAAATAAAACTAGATATACCATCACAAGTAGAACTGATTGCAGTAGAGATCAACACATCTGAAGGGAAAGTAACTGTAGCCAATTTGTACATGCCACCCAGATCAAACACATGGGAAAGAGACGAATATGAGGACCTGGCAGAGAGTACAATTCAGAGTTTAAGAGCATTACTACATAAAATGGAAGAGGAATCAGGAAAGAATTATACTAACTGGAGATTTTAATACAAATATAAATTGGAATACTTTAGATATAATTAGCCAAGAAAGCTGTTGGGACCAAAAGCTCCTGGATCTCGTGCAAGAGTTTTTCCTAACGCAACATGTGAGGGAAACCATCAGAAAAAGAGGACTCGACGTACCTTCAGTGCTAGATCTAATATTTACTGGACAAGAAAATGATATTGACAGTTTAATATATCACCCTCCACTCGGCAAAAGTGATCATGCAGTACTAAATTACAACTTCAGGATAGCATATCACATAGTTAACAGCAATGAAAGTTACAAAAAGAGCTTAAACTATAAAAAGGGAAATTATCATGACCTAAAGAAGTATTTCTTAGAAGTTGATTGGGAAATGAGCTTAGAGGACAAGATTTAAATGCTGTATATAAAAAATTCTGTGAATTTTATGAAATAGGAGTCCAGAAGTACATCCCACAGCACAAAGAAGCAGATAAGAAAATACAGAAATGGTTCAATACAGAATGTAAAAAATCAAAAGAAAGAAGAGATTTGTTGTGGAATAGATACAGAAGACACAATAGTGAAAGGGCGTATAATAATTACAAACAGGCAAGAAACGATTATACAAGAATAAGGAGGAAGCCCAAAATCTGGTTGAGGAGGATATAATAAATTAAAGTAGTGATCTACCAAAGCTGTTTTACAGCTTCATCAGAAGCAAATCCATATTAAAAGATATTATAAAATCCAATACGGACAGGGAATCACTTATACGCAAGAGAAAGATATTTGTGAAGCACTAAATAAGAATTTCCAATTGGTTTTTACAAAAGAAAAAAATTTTGAAAGGGACTATGTGGAACATGCATGTCCACACATACTACCAGATATACAAATAGCAGAAAAAGTAATACAGGAGGAGTTAAGTAAATTAGACAGAGGAAAAGCAAGTGGTCCTGATGAAATTTCATGTTGGGTACTACGAGAATGTGCAAAGGAGTTAAGTAAACCATTGTTTTTAATTTTCAAGAAGTCCTTGAGTCAAGGTAAACTACTTGATATTTGGAAGAAAGCAAATATTGTCCCCTTATTCAAGAAAGGAAATAGACAAAATCCACTCAACTACCGACCAGTGTCACTGACCAGTGTTGTAAGCAAAGTATTAGAAAAGTTTATAAGAAAAGCTTGGGTAAATCATCTAGAAGAACACAGTATGATAACAGAAAGACAGTTTGGTTTCAGAAAAGGAAAATCATGTGTTACTAATCTGTTGAGCTACTATGACAGAGTAACAAACACAATACAGGAAAGAGAAGGATGGGTGGACAGTATCTATTTAGATTTCAAGAGAGCATTTGACACAGTACCACACCAAAGACTTTTATGGAAATTGTACCATCAAGGAAGAATTCGAGGCAAACTGTTTTGTTGGATGGAAGATTTTCTCATAAAAAGAGAAATGAGAACAGTACTAAGAGGAAACTATTCATCATGGAAAGAAGTGACTAGTGGAGTACCACAGGGTTCAGTGCTGGCACCAATCATGTTTTTAGTGTATATAAATGATATAAACAGTAACACTGGAAATGAGAGCTATCTGAATATGTTTGCAGATGATGCAAAAATACAAAAGGAGAATTACTAACACAGACTGTTGTAAAGAGCTACAAGAAGAATTAAATAAACTTCATGAATGGAGTAATACATGGCAAATGGAATTCAATGTGGACAAGTGTCATGTAATCAAATTTGGTAAAAGTGGAAAAAGACCTGATTGGGATTATAAGTTAGGAAATAAAACCCTACACACATCAGAAAGAAAGAAGGACCTAGGTGTGATTATCAATAACAAACTATCTCCGGCTGCTTGCAAATATGAGAATAGCATTCACATAAAAAAATGAAGACATGCTAAGAAGGATAATAACATCATTCATTAGACCAACCCTGGAATATGCATCAGTAGTCTGGAGTTCTCATCTCAAAAAACACATAGACAAGATAGAAAAAGTTCAAAGGGCCGCTACAAGATGGATACCAAGCTTAAGGGACCTAAGCTACGAAGAAAGACTAAATAAACTGAATCTACCAACACTACAGGAGAGAAGGAGAAGAGGTGACATGATAATGCTATATAAGTGCATATCAGGGAAGGAGAAAATAGACATAAATGATTACTTAGCTTATGGGGAAGCATCAGCAAGAGGACACTGCAAAAAACTGCATAAGAAGAGAGGTGATAAAGACGTAAGGAAATTCAGTTTCCCAAACAGAGCAATTGATCAGTGGAATGCACTACCGAATGAAATAGTGTGTGCCCAAACAATTCACAAATTTAAGGATATGTACGATAAATATGGTTTATGACACGGGACAGTACGAGCTTGACTCATTCCTGTAAAGATACAATTAGGTAAGAACACACACACACACACACACACACACACACACACACACACACACACACACGTGCGCGCGTGCGTATGCACTCACGCATGCATGAACACACGCACACATACATACATACATATATATTTACATTCAGAGAGAGAGAGAGAGAGAGAGAGAGAGAGAGCAAATCAATTTAGTGACCTTAGTCGACTTTCTGGGCAGTGTAGTAATATTTTATCAAGGAATTTCCTGTAAAAATAGTTTACCCACTCACATCTCTTTCTATAACTGAGAGAGAGAGAGAGAGAGAGAGAGAGAGAGAGAGAGAGAGAGAGTAGCAATAGACAGGTAGAGACAGAAACAGAGAGACATAAAAAGAGACATAGTTAAAGAGAGACAGGAAAATATGGAGGATATATATATATATATATATATATATATATATATATATATATATATATATAATATATATCTATATATATATATATATATATATATATATATATATATATATATAATATATATATATATATATATATATATATATATATATATATATATATATATATATATTCTTGGAAGGAACAGTCTTGTGAACTTCTATCCTTTGGTTCTTCTTCCTTGCATAAAATATGTCATTTGGTTATTAGGTTCAGGCCAGTAATTTTCAATAGAATCTTTTAGGGGGCCAGACCAAATGTACGTACCTCCATACTACAAACTTAAAATTAAATCGAAACGCTTAAGTTTGCAGACCATCCGATATTATTCAGTATGATTCAACCTAAAAGTTGATGTTTAAATAGCCGTGTATGTTTGAGGATGGAGGTTGATTTTTTAATAAAAGGGCTTCGCTTTCTGCCAGTCTGAACTTTCAGCTCAAACTGTAACTTCTTTTAATAATTTGGCCCTTTTACATTTTTGTTGCACTATGCTGCACCTTTACCAAGATTGTTCTTTGACGTCTGCTGTAGGATTCAGGTTGAAATATACCGCCTGCCTTTATTCTTTGAAAAATGATAAAATAATCAATAACTAAGACTCTATTTTGATTTAGTTTATGATCAGTTTGGATCAAAATTAGTAATATTCGATCAAACACACGTAGAATTATTTTAATTTTCAACAAAACTACCCCAAGTTTTCCTCCCTTTTATTTTCAAGATCAACCTTATAAGCCCTCAACCTTAGCTGAAGTTTTGACAAATTTATATACAAAGAACACTGGGGGGGCTATAGCCCCCTTAGCCCCCCAGAAATTACGGCCTTGAGGTTACCACCCAGTGCAGATAATGTTTCCTGAATTACAGGGAATCATCTGCCTTGTCATTCAGTCCAGTGACAGAGAGAGAGAGAGAGAGAGAGAGAGAGAGAGAGAGAGAGAGAGAAAGAGCACTACAATGAGAGTTGATGATAGACACCCCAGCTACCACAATTATTATTATTATTATTATTGTTGTTGTTGTTGTTGTTGTTGTTGTTGTTCTTGTTATTATGATGATGATGATGATGATGATGATGATGATGATTATTACCCCCTGGGGGTAGGTTTTTTTTTTAAGAATACTCCCCCAGTATCCCTGCTTGTCGTATGAGGCGACTAAAAAGGTTGGCGGATGGTTAGTGTCCCTCCCCGGAAAACAGCTAACTAAAAAGATGAACAAGAAGCCTCGGACAGGGACTGACCAAAAGATGATGACCAAGGACCAGACAAAGGACATGGTACGGATCGCGACATGGAATGTAAGGGGTGCGAATGATGAGGTGAGAGAGAGAGAGCTTATCCAGGTGCCTGAGGGTGCGAAAGTGGATGTATGTGGAGTAACTGAAACTAAATGGGGAGGTGAGTGTGAGAGAATGAGAGTCTGGATGGGGTATATGTGCAGGAGTAAGTGAGAATGAGAGGGCAAAAGAAGGAGTGTGTATTGTTGTGAGTAAAAGATGGAAGAAGAACATAAAGTGAGTACAGATCAGTTGGCTCGAGGATTGTGTGGGTAAATTGAAAGTTAGAATACAAATGTGGGCGATTTTGTGCGTGTATGCGCCAACGCAAGATCGTTCAAGCAGAGTGAGAGAAGAGTTCTGGACAAATGTGGAAGTGTGCATGGATAAGTTTGGAAGGAATGAGAGTGTTTTTGATTGGTGATATGAATGGTAAAGTAGGGAATGCGAAGGTGGATGGAATAGTTGGTAAGTGGGGTGTGCCTCCTGATAAATAAGAATGGCAGTGCGTTAGTGGACATTTGTGCTGGAAGGGGGTTGGTGATAGCCAATACCCTCTTCAGGCACAAAATGATCCACAGGTATACATGGCGAGTGATGAGAAGGGTGGGTGGTGAACTGAATGAAAGGAAGGCAATGATTTATTATGTGTGTGTGGATGAAAGGATGCGAAGATGTGTAATGGATGCAAGAGTTTATAGAGGTTGGGGGAGTGGACTTTCTAACAACTACTTGGTGGTGGCCAGAATCAAGACCCAAGTAAGATGGAGAAATAGAAGTAGAGAAGGACGGGAGGAAGGAGTAGTTGCAAGGAGAGTGCAAAAGTTACAAGAGGATGAGAAAAAGGCAGAATATAAGAGAGAAGTGAAGGAATGATTGGGTAAATATGAATTGGAACAGATGGGGGACGTGGAAGGTGTGTGCAAGATATTCACAGAAGAAATATGTGCAGTATGTGATGTGGTGTGTGGGGTGAAAAGAAGATGGAAGGAGGTGCAAGGAACAGCATGGTGGAATGAAGAGATGAGACAGGCTGTGGCACAAAAGAAGAAAGCATACAATGAATGGACGAGAAATAGGGTAGTGGAAGAAGTTGAGAGGTGGAAGAGAGAGTTATATGTAGAAAGGAAGAGAGAGGCGAAAAGATTAGTAAGAAAGAGTAATAAGAGAGTGGATGAGGAATTTGGAAGGAATTTGAATGTAAAGTGGAGGGACTGTAAGAAAATGTTCTGGAAAGAGGTGAAGAGAGTAAGACATGGTAGCGGTGAATTTAGTAGGGGAGTGAAAGATAAAAATGGTAGATTATTAGTGGAGAAGTGAGAAAAAGTGAGCAGATGGAGAGAACACTTTAAGGAATTGTTGAACATAGAGAATGGAAGTAATGCGAGAAGGAGGGGGGTGAGAAGACTGGAAGAAATCAGTAGGACTGAAGTTGTGGAAGCAATGAAGAAAGTCAAATTGGGGAAAGCCCCAGGAATTGATGGAGTGTGTGGTGAATTGCTGAAGCATCGAGGAAAGATAGTAGTAGAATGGATATGGAAGATGTGCAGATTGGCCTGGGAGGAAGGCAGAGTCCCTAGGATTGGAAGTCAGGTATAGTTATTCCCTTGTACAAAGGAAAAGGGGAAAAAGAAGTGAGTGGTAATCATCCGGGCATTTGTCTTCTTAATGTAATAGGAAAAGTGTATGGTAGGATACTAATTGACAGAGTCAGGGAAATAACGGAGAAATTAGTTGGAGAAGAACAGGAGGCTTTAGGAAGAGAAGAGGTTGTGTAGATCAGATATTCATTCTTAGATCTTTAGTGGAAAAGTTTCTAGAGAAAGGAAAGAAGTTGTATGCGGCTTTCATGGATTTGGAGAAAGCATATGACAGGGTGGATAGACAAGGATTATGGAAAGTATTAAGAATATATGGGGTAGATGGGAAGTTGTTGAATGCTGTGAAGAGTATGTATGACGGTGCTAAGGCTGCAGTGCGTGTGGATGGTGAACTGAGTGAATTTTTCTCTTTGAAGGTTGGGTTGAAACGGGGATGTGTCATGTCTCCATGGTTGTTCAATCTGTACATGGATGGGTGTCACGGGATTTTTATAATATCAGGGTAATTTTGATATAAATGGTTAAATATTATTTAAATTGAAAATAATATTCAATAATATTGAAGAGCAGGGACAATGATTGTCTTACTAAATCAAACAACGATTACTTTACGCTGGCCTGCTTCGCACGATTCTCTCAGAACGAGAATTTACAAACTTTCTCAACAGTACACAGCAGAGACTAATTAATCACAATTGCTGAATTAGTACTGTTAGCCTCTGGAGAAAGTTACTTCACCCCTGACAATAAATAACTAATACTAATAACAATATCAGGTCCTTGCTGGTGCATTAACTCCTAGGTGGCACAACGGATATTAAGTTAATACAACAAGACTGGTCTAAGTACCAGTTATGAATGCAAACGTTTATGCAAGCTAGGAGCTATACGGAAAATAAGCTTAATTTGGATTAAATGAAACAAGATTTTACTTTACACTGAGCTCAAGAAAGGAACTGTTAAATTTATTAATCACAAAAAATAAATTTAACGTTACAATTCAAATCAATTAAATGAGAAGCACTCGCTCACTTACACAGAAGCTAAATACTTACGCCTAGGAAAAACACCTTAACTAAACTCTTAAAACTAGGAAATACACAAAGGAAATACCAGTCGATGAATACTATGTATCACCCGAGGGGTGGGGGGTGGGAGTACTGGGATTAACTGTACTAGTGGAGCTTGGGGTGCTAGCTGACCTCTCCACTTCTGAGCACAGAACCTTTCTCCGTCACAGCAAACACAAGACTGAGTAAGTCGTGGGAACAAAAGCGGAGCACTCGGCCGCATTTTTTTAACGGTCGAATGAGCAGGGGCGAACAATAAAAACAATAGTATCGCTCAGTACAGCACTTAGTGACGTGCATTAAATCGGTCACTTTTGAAAACGGTGACGAATGTTTTGAAAAGTATACTCCGAAATGGAGGGAGAAACGGTTAGCTGAGCGATACACAGTGAGTTTTCCACTAATAGTTCGTGGCTTCTCACAAAAGGGAAATGTCGCGAATTGATTCGTGACATTACGCCCTTACAAAGTTAAATTTTTTCCTTATGGGAAAAAAATTTGTGGATATATATATATATATATGTACACATCCTAACTCAGTCACACTAGATTCACACTGTGGTGTGTGTGCTATCCTGCTACAGGAGAAAGTCACAGTCGCCTGTGAGCGAAAAAAAAAAACCTCGTATTTACGTTAATAGAAGCAAGCTTCAGGGAAAAACTCCGTGACGACGGTGAAAATCCTGTACTCAGGTCAAACTGAGCGAAAAGTCGCTACATTTACACTGACAACTAATTGTTGTGTAGCGTGGTGTATGTAATACAGAGTGTAGGTGTGACAGTTGTAGTGTAACTGTACCTATGTGTAAAATGACATAGTAAATACTGTAATAATATGGAGACGACGAAGGCAGAGGAGAAGAGGCGACAGCGTGTGGCAGACGATCAGCTGGCCCGCACAGCAAAACTGCTACACCCATTGCTGAACCTGCAAAACCAATTAAGGTGGAGCATCAAAAGTGTCAATGAGACAAAATTCTTATTACGTTACAATTACTCTCTCTGCCTAGTAATCAGTACATGCTACGAAAAGTACGCTCTAGCTGAAAAATACAAGTGACAGCCTAAGCTTCGTACATTCGAGGTCGCCATTAATTATAGCACACGATTATGTCAGCAAGTTGAGAATCCCTGTGCAAACTCGGGTCTACCATAGCCTCGAACTGCACACGGGTCCTCAACCTGTGCCTTAACCTACAATTCTTATATTAATATCGGGAAGCTGAGAATCCTTGTGCAAACTTGGGTCTTCCATAGCCTCAAGTCGCCTCTGCGGAGTTCTCTCTCAAACTTCCCCCCTTAACCTACAGTACTTATATTAGTATCGGGAAGCTGAGAATCCTTGTGCAAACTTGGGTCTTCCATAGCCTCAAGTCGCCTCTGCGGAGTTCTCTCTCGAACTTTCCCCTTAACCTACAGTGCTTATATTAGTATCGGGGAGCTGAGAATCCTTGTGCAAACTCGGGTCTTGCATAGCCTCAAGTCGCCCCTCAACTTCCCCCTTAACCTACGGTACATATATTAGTACCGGGAAGCTGAGAATCCTTGTGCAAACTCGGGTCTTCCATAGCCTCGAGTCGCCTCTCAACTTCCCCCTTAACCTACGGTACATAATATGTATGTACAGGCCCTGGACATAATGTGTCCTGTGGGGCCATTGGGCGAGACGTCAGGTCTGCACCCACTTCACCATTACCCTGTCTCTCAACTGACTCAGAGATTACAGGTGTGGTTACAAACGGCACAGGAAGGGCATGTCCCTGAGTAGTGGCGATACTTTGGCACACACTGCAGGAACGGACAAAACTATCTATGTTCCGTCCCATCCCTGGCCAGAAAAAGTCAGCTCGGATACGGCCCTGGGTCTTCCTTTTCCCCATGTGACCTCCTGAGGCTGAACAATGACCCCATTGTAACACTGCTAGGCGGTACTTGGCGGGAACGACAAACTGCAGTCGAACCTCGCCCTTGGGTGTTCGTGACTCACGGTAGAGCCGTCCTTGTTTACGAAGGAACTTGGCTCGACCTCCCCGTGAATACTTAATCACTCGACCCTTTTGTTTGTTCCACACGGCAGCAAGTGTCGGGTCAGAATGTTGTTCTTGCACAACAAGTTGGCTACACATCAGATCTTGCGGCGATTCAATGATCACTGGGGTGACACAGTCTGGAGCCTCAGTCATGGCTCGTGTTACCGCAGCAGCCGAAGTCTGAGTAGCATCATCGGAGCAACTATCCTTGACTCCATTAATATTGCCTACTATAAAGTCAAATAGAGGCTCTGGCATGACAACTGCAAGTGTCGTACCAGTATAAAATGGAGATGCCACCTGGATACATGCCTCAGGGAACAATCTCACTGATCCATCAATAAGCTTTGCATGGATCTGTCGACCTGTATACTGCTCAGGCCGTACTAAACTCTGCTTAACAGAGCAACCTGAGGAACCATTGTCTCTCAGGACCTTCACAGGAATGCCTCCCACAAACCCTGGCTGAACAAGGAAGGTACTGTCACCTGTGGGAGGGCCTGTGGAGGAAGCAGCTAGCCACTCATGAGGCTGCTGAATTGATGTGGCAAACATTGTGCCTTGAGGGTTATATTGGGAAGATGGAACATTGGCCATCTGTGGAGGGGGGTTCACTGTCACTGTGGGACTAGTGAACTGTGGGGAAGTACCCACACTGGTAGGGACGTGACCACCAGGCTGCTGCTGAGAAATGAAGGCTGCATTCGCTTCCTGCCTCTTTTGAGCTGGTGGTGAAAAAGTTTGTCCCGACGGTCGGTTGCGTGGCTGATACTGCTGCTGATTAGGGTACTTGTTGTACCCCTTCCACTCAGGTTTCTGAGTGTTTTGCCCCTGGTCCTTCCACTGCGGTTTTGGACCTTGGCCATTACTCTGAGAACGGCCTTGGTGCTGGGATTCAGTCTGAGACGGCTTCCCAGACTTGGCAGTATCTTTTCTGCTCCAGGTGTTTTGCTTACGAGCTTGATACCCGTATGCAGTAAAGAATGCGTCAGCCTTCTCTGCCATTTGGCTGGCATCTTTCACCTGGCAGATCTTAAGCTGTGCTATGAGCTCAGCAGGCCACGACCTCTCTAGCTGTGTACGCAGCATAAGGTCAATTATCCCCTCACGCGTGGAAGGAGTTTCATCTTTCTTCATCCACTCATATAAGTAAGCTGTGAGACGATCAAGGAACTCAACAGCTGTCTCCTTGTCTTGGAGACGAGCTCGCATGAACTGAACTTTGGCGTCGTCTACTGTGAGACCATACGCCTTAATGAGTGCAGCTTTCATCATCTCATATGTGAGATTGTCTCCACGAATTCTGTGGAGAATATCGAGGGCAGGGCCCTCAAATAGGCGAAGAAACTGAAGCCACTTAGCTGCCTCATCCAGTTGATATAAGTCTGCCATGTCCTCAAAACGAGCTATGTACGGCTCGATTCGCTCGCTTTCCTTGTATGAAGGAAGCTTGATGCGTGGGGTCGCCAGGACATGTGCGGGGAGAACGCTCGTGGAGCTTGGACCAACTGCACCAGACGTGTCTGAAGCCAAGGAATCTCGCTTGAGCTTCAGCACTTCAAGTTCATGTTTTTCTCGTGCTTCTCGCTCGGCACGTTCGTGTTCTCGTTCTCTCTCTCGTTCCTCACGCTGTTCTCGCTCATGTTCTAAGTCGAGTTCGCGCTGTTTTTGCTCGTGTTCACGCTGTTCTCGCTCGTATTCGCGCTGAATTCTACGCTCTTCACGAGCATCTTTCTCACGTTCTTGTTCGTAATTGAACCGTGAGAGTATGTATTCTTTAATTTCAGTTGGGTCCGTAAGACCCATATCTTTGGCTTCCTGTAAAAATACAGCAGTAGCCATGGTGCTAATTTATTAAGCAAACCGAAATTGAGTACTGACTGCTTAGCGACGAATACTAATAAACACAAGTAAAGAATACAGACACAAGCTAGTGGTGACCAGTCTTATCTAGTTAACTGGCAAAGAATAAATAAAAAATGTAAATGACTGGGAAGACTCAATAATAAACACAATGGGTACGCCGACTTCCCAGGAGCGAATAAAATCGTCTGGCGTTACCAAAAATAAACTAGAGTTAAGTACTCTATTGATTAATAAAGCAAAAACTCACTTGCTAAATTAACGGTAAACACCAGTAAACTTGTGCCTATAAACTTTAATTATAAATACCTAAATATGAATGAGTGAGCACTATCTCGTGAATAGCTTTAGAGCTAGGAGTTAATATCCTGGCGAGGTCGCCAATTGTCACGGGGTTTTTATAATATCAGGGTAATTTTGATATAAATGGTTAAATATTATTTAAATTGAAAATAATATTCAATAATATTGAAGAGCAGGGACAATGATTGTCTTACTAAATCAAACAACGATTACTTTACGCTGGCCTGCTTCGCACGATTCTCTCAGAACGAGAATTTACAAACTTTCTCAACAGTACACAGCAGAGACTAATTAATCACAATTGCTGAATTAGTACTGTTAGCCTCTGGAGAAAGTTACTTCACCCCTGACAATAAATAACTAATACTAATAACAATATCAGGTCCTTGCTGGTGCATTAACTCCTAGGTGGCACAACGGATATTAAGTTAATACAACAAGACTGGTCTAAGTACCAGTTATGAATGCAAACGTTTATGCAAGCTAGGAGCTATACGGAAAATAAGCTTAATTTGGATTAAATGAAACAAGATTTTACTTTACACTGAGCTCAAGAAAGGAACTGTTAAATTTATTAATCACAAAAAATAAATTTAACGTTACAATTCAAATCAATTAAATGAGAAGCACTCGCTCACTCACACAGAAGCTAAATACTTACGCCTAGGAAAAACACCTTAACTAAACTCTTAAAACTAGGAAATACACAAAAAGAAATACCAGTCGATGAATACTATGTATCACCCGAGGGGTGGGGGGTGGGAGTACTGGGATTAACTGTACTAGTGGAGCTTGGGGTGCTAGCTGACCTCTCCACTTTTGAGCACAGAACCTTTCTCCGTCACAGCAAACACAAGACTGAGTAAGTCGTGGGAACAAAAGCGGAGCACTCGGCCGCATTTTTTTAACGGTCGAATGAGCAGGGGCGAACAATAAAAACAATAGTATCGCTCAGTACAGCACTTAGTGACGTGCATTAAATCGGTCACTTTTGAAAACGGTGACGAATGTTTTGAAAAGTATACTCCGAAATGGAGGGAGAAACGGTTAGCTGAGCGATACACAGTGAGTTTTCCACTAATAGTTCGTGGCTTCTCACAAAAGGGAAATGTCGCAATTGATTCGTGACAATGGGGTAATAAAAGAGATACAAGGTAGGGCAGTGGATGTTGGAGTGGCCCTAGTGAGAAAGGGTAGTGTTTGGAAACTCCCTGTACTGTTGTTTGCAGATGATACTGTGTTGTTAAGTAAAGACGAAGGGGAGCTGCAAGGCTTGGTGGATGAGTTTGGGAGAGTGTGTAAGAAACGGAATCTAAAGGTGAATGTAGGGAAGAGTAAACTTATGGTCTTTGAGAGAGGTGAAGTCAGTGAATGTACAGTGAGGTTGGATGGTGAGGAAATGGAAAGTGTGAGTACGATTAAGTACTTGGGGAGTGTGATGAGTAAGGATGGAAGTTTGGAGGGTGAAGTGCTTCAAAAGGATACAACAAGGAAGAAAGGTTGCTGGTTCCTTGAAAGCAGTGATACGGAACAGGGAAGTGAGCATGGAAGTGAAAAAGTTACAACATGATAGTATTGTGATACCAACTCTAACTTATGGAAGTGATGCTTGGACGTTGTTGGAAGGACACAAGTCAAGAGTGAGAGCAAAGGAAATGAGTTATTTAAGAGGAGCATATGGAGTCACATGCAGAGACAGACTGACAAATGAGGATATAAAAGAGCTTTGTGGTGTGGATGTGATAGGAAGCGTTAGGAGGAACACACTGAGGTGGTTTGGCCATGTGGAGAGGATGGAGGGTGAGAGACTGACGAGGAGAGTGTATAAGAGTGAGGTGGAGGGGGGGAGAGGGAGGGGAGGCCGAGGATGAGGTGGAGGGATGGCGCTTTTTTTTTATGTGAGGAAGAAGAAACCAAAGGCCACGAGCCCGCAATAACTGTTCCCTCCTACAGAGAAACAAAATACAAGAGAGAGCCAAATTCAAGATCCAATTATTTCGAGATGCCTGGACACACTGCGTTTGAAAGACTGGAGATCATAGGAAGCAGGAAATACAGACAGAGGGAGACAATTCCAGAGCTGACCTGTTGCATATATGAAGGACTGGGAGTAACAGTTAACTCTTGTATTAAAGAATTGGACAGAAAAGGAATGGGAGTTTGCTGCTAGACGGGTGCTACGCGCCCGTCATAGAGGTGGACGAATACATGCAGACAGTTCAGAGGAGCAGTGACCATTGAAGTAGTGATAGAAAAGAGATAAAGATGCAACAGTGCGGCGAAGAGACAGAGGTTGAAGGGAGTCAGTAAGAGGAGGAGAGTTAATGAGACGAAAAGCCTTTGACTCCACCCTCTTGAGAAGAGCTGTATGTGGGGAACCTCCCCATACATGAGAGTTGTACTTCACACAGGGGCGGATATAACCCGTGTATAAAGTCAAAAATTGTGGAGGGGCTCAGCACACCTAATCTCTTAGAAGCAGATTTTTACAAGAGATGTAACATGATCTTTCCAAGACAAGTCCTGAGTAAATGAAACCCCAAGCAAGTTCAAGGATGATGCAGGAATAAGCTGAATATTATTAAACATTAGTGAGTACACCTGTGGAAGATTTTGTCAGGTTGATAGGTGTAAGAACTGAGTCTTTGATGCATTAAAACCAACAAGATTATTTTTACCTCAGTCAGAGATATGAGCCAAGTTAGAGATTAGGTGTGCCATAGCCTCATCCCTTGTTTGTTGAAGTATCTGCTGAGGTGGACGTTGCAGGAACCGAATGGAAAGGTGAAGGGTGGAGTCATCAGCGTATGAGTGGATAGGGTTAGATGTACTGCTTAGAAGGTCATTGATAAATAAAAGGAAGAGAGTTGGTGATAGGACAGAGCCCTGAGGAACACCACTGTTGATAGATCTAGGAGAAGCACGATGGCCGTCTACAACAGCGGCTATAGAACGACCAGAAAGGAAGCTAGAGATGAAGGCACAGATAGAAGGATAGAAACCGTAAGAGGGCAGTTTGGAAATTAAAGATTTATGCCAGATTCGATCGAAAGCCTTTGAGAAGTCAAGTGCAATAGCAAAGCTTTCACCAAAGTACCGAATGGAGGATGATCAGGAGTCTGAAAGGTAGGTGAGAAGATCGCCAGTGGAGTGTCCCTGACGGAACCCATACTGACGATCAGAAAGAAGGTTGTGATAGGAAAGATGCTTTAAAACTTTTCTATTAAGAATTGACTCGAAAACTTTTGAGATACAGGATGTTAAAGAAAATGGATGATAGTTAGGGGGTTGGGAATGGTCACCCTTCTTTGGGACCGGCTGAATGAGAACAAACTTCCAGCAAGAAGGAAAGGTACAAGCAGATAGACAAAGGCAAAAAGAGTTTGCCTAGGCAGGGTGTAAGCACAGAAACAGTTTTTGAGAACAACAGGAGGGACTCCATCAGGCCCATATGCCCTGTTAGTACCGAGGCCTGCGATGGGAGAAAATACATCAGCTGAAGAAATTTTAATGTCAGCCATGAGGAAGTCAGAGGGGGGAAGTGATGGAGGAACAGCACAGGAATTGTCTAAGGTGGAATTGGAGGAGAAAGTCTGAGTGAAGAGATCTGCTTTATCAGTAGAAGAAATAGCTACAGAGCCATCAGAGCAGAAAAGAGGAGGGAAGGATGATGAGGTAAAGATGTTAGAAAGGTTTTTGGCAAGATGCCAGAAGGAGCGAGAAGAATTCGAGTCGGAGAGTTGAGAGCATTTAGTACAGATGAAATTATTTTTAGCAGAACGAAGAACAGACTTAGCACGATTCCGGGCAGAAACGTATAAAAGATGTGATTCAGGGGTGGGTTGGATCCGATACCTTTTATAGGTCCTCTCCTTGTTGTGGACAGCATTAGAACAAGCGTGATTAAACCAAGGCTTTCTTGCATTAGTCAATGGATATGAGAAAGGAATGTATGCTTCCATGCCCGAGAAAATAACCTCCGTAATGCGCAAGGCACACTCAGATGGCTCCCGGCCATGAAAGCAATAATCATTCTAGGGAAAATCAAAGAAGTACTGCCTGAGGGCCTCCCAGTCCGCAGCACCAAAGTGCCACAGACTCTGGAGGGTCTATATGCTGTGTTGGAGCGACAGGACAGGTTAAGGTGATAAGGTTGCGATCGGATTAGCCCAACGGAGAGAAAAGATTAACAGCGTAAGCGAATGGATTAGTTGTAAGGAAGAGGTCAAGTATGTTGGAGCTCCCTCCAAGGCGGTCAGGGATATGGGTAGGGTGCTAACAAGCTGCTCTAGGTCATTGAGGATAGAAAAGGTGTAGGCTTGTTCACCAGGTGGATCAGTGAATGGAGAGGAGAGCCAAAGGTGGTGGTGAACATTGAAATCTCCTAGAATGGAGATTTCAGAGAAAGGAGAAATGGATAGAATGTGTTCCATCATAAAAGTAAGATAGTCGAAGAATTTTTGATGGTCAGTAGAATTAGGAGATAAGTAAACAGTGCAAATATATTTAGTCAGAGAGTGACAGGAAAGCCAAAGCCAGAGTGTAGAGAATTCAGAAGAATCGACTTCAGGAACACGAGAGCAAGATAAGTTGTTGCGTATATATACACAACAGCCACCGTTGGCTTTAAAATGAATATAGAGAAAGTAGGAGGATACAGAAAAGGGTTTGCTGTCAGTTGCCTCAGACAGCTGAGTCTCAGTTAGGAAAAGAAGGTGAGGTTTAGAGGAGGAGAGGTGGTGCTCAACAGAGCAAAAGTTGGAGGAAAGGCCACGCATGTTGCAGAAATGAAGAAGAAGTGTTTCAGACAGTGGTTCCAGGCAACTCGAGTCGTCACCGGGAGAGGGGCAGAAGGAGGGGGCATTTATGGTCCCCCTCCCCCCGGGGACTCCGAGGCTTTGTGTAAAGACGCCATGATTGCTGAATTTTGTAAAATGAAGTGTAGTGTGTACTGTGCATGTAGTTTGGTGTTGATAGAGAAATTTGAATTGGAGAGCATGCTGGCCTACTCTCTGTGTTACTGAGACACTGAAAAAGTTCAGCAAAGGGGGATGGTCGGGACCTAGTCCTGAGGGCTGATGAAACGGGAGCTCCAGCTCTCCCTGTCATGAGGGGAGGGGGGTGTGAGTTGGGAGCAGGGCAGTGAAATGGCGGGGGACAGGGCAACGTGGAGGCGATTTGTTTGTGGCCACCCCGTAAGGGATTAAGGCGTCTGGCAATAGATAGATAGATAGATTATTATTATTGTTATTATTATTATTATTATTATTGTAATTATTGTTGTTGTTGTTGTTGTTGTTGTTGTTGTTACCATTCTTCTTCTTCTTCCTCGTCTACATTATTATTATTATTATTATTATTATATTATTATTATTATTTTTTTTTTTAGCAGCCATGCAGTTTTTAAAGCTTTTTTGTAACCATCTGTGTCCATTACCCTTCCCCCCACAACCTAACGATAGATAGATAGATAGATGGAGGATGAAGGGATTAATAGATAGATACTGATGGACAGACAGATAGGCATGGATGGATGGACTGACAGATTTGTATAGATGGATGAATGGACAGACAGATAGATAAATAGATAGATATGTACGGATGGATTGACAAACAGATACACAGATAGATTGCTAGATGGAGAGATAGATAGATAGATAGATAGATAGATAGAGAGAGAGAGAGAGAAGGGGGGGGGATGGTTGATTACGGTCTTAATTATTAACGTTAAAATTAGTCCAATAATTTCAGCAACTTTTTCTAAGGCAATCAGATTCAGGAAGCTTCCTAACACCTGCTCCTTAACGATTTATTTTGGCTACGGCTGCCTAAGATCGTTTTGTAAGTTAAGAAAGCTCCCTAAACCCTCTTCCTTACCGTTTTATTTTAGCTACAGCTGGCGAGTATGGTGATATTAGAATGATTTAAAGTAACACAAAAGAGGACGGCAGGGTGTAATAGGCAAAATAAATCGCTTAGGGAAAGGTGTTCCAGAGCTTCCTTAACCCGACGAGCATACGGAAAGATGCCAGGCTCTATTCCCTTTCCACGGCACTTCTTCGTGACTAGCGCCGCGCTCTCGTGGTAATTTCAGCAGTCAACTAAGAAGTGGCAATTCTAGGCCAAGTTAGAGTAGAAGGAGTATAGTTAATTAGGTGTTTCTGTGTCCCTTAATATCATACGTATTTTTCTTTATCCACTTTTTCTTCATCCACTTCTTCCACTTTTTCTTTATCCACTTCTTTTTCCACTTTTCTTTATCCACATTTTTTTATTAACTTCTTCTTTATTGACTTCTTCATCCACCTTTTCTTTATCCACTTTTTTATTCAATTTCCTTCATCCACTTTTTCTTTATCCACTTTTTTATCACTTTTTCTTTATCCACTTTTTTATCACTTTTTCTTTATCCACTTTTTTATCACTTTTTCTTTCTCCACTCTTTTTTTCTCCACTTCTTTATCCACTTGTACTTTATCAATTTTTTTATCCACATTTAAATACCTTCAAGAAAAATTTAAGTTGGAATACCCGAAATAAGTAGCTGTGAATAAGTTGCCACGGGAAGGGTTCAGTCTGCTGGTGTGGGCGTGGGTGTGGAGGGCTATATATGTACCACCCCATCCTCTGACAAATGGCATAAGGAAATACTGAGAATTACTTGCCTTTTATTAAGATGAGTCGGTTACTGGAGAGCGTCACGTCATCCTTCGTCTCAGTTCTCCTCCTCCTACTCCTTCTTCTTCATCATCATCATCATCATCATCATCATCATCACCATCATCATCACCATCATTATCATCATCTCCTCTTCCTCCTTGTTTTTCATCATCACCATCATCATCACCATTGTTATCATCATCTCTTCCTCCTTGTTTTTCATCACCATCATCATCACCATCATCATCACCATCATTATCATCATCTCCTCTTCCTCCTTGTTTTTCATTACCATCATCATCACCATCATCATCTTCATCATTATCATCATCTCCTCTTCCTCCTCCTCCTTCTTCTGTTTCATCATCATCTCCATCACCATCATCATCATCTCCTCCTCCTCCTCCTCTTTCTTCTTCTTCTCCTGGATGCAAACAAACTTGGCATATTTATCTTCCTGGTATAATCAGTATGTCAAAAATAATTACGTAAATTACACCACATAATGTTTTTATTATTATTATTATTATTATTATTGTTGTTGTTGTTGTTGTTGCTGTTGTTATCATTACCCTTAGGCTACTCTTATTACTATCATTAGTAGTAGTAGCAGTAGTAGTAGTAGTAGCAGCAGTAGTAGTAGTAGTAGTAGTAGTAGTAATAGTAGCAGTAGCAGTAGTAGTAGTAGCAGTAGCAGTAGCAGTAGTAGTAGTAGTATTGTCGTTATTGTTGTTGTTATCATTATCATTAGAGTACTCATACTATCATTATCATTGTTATTATTATTATTATTATTATTATTAGTAGTAGTAGTAGTAGCAGTAGTAGTATTAGTAGTATTGTCGTAGTAGCAGTAGTTGTTCCCTAGGCAGTGTGGCCGAACAGCTCCGATTCCCTTAGGAAGGCCATGGCCGAGACCGGGCTTTCCCACAGAGCTCTCAAAGAGTGTATGTTGTGTTGTTGGCGTAGGTGCTGGTGTGCAATGCAGTCTTCCATAATGTGCTTAATAGTATGGTGTGCTATGCTGCATCCTGGACAGGCATCAGCGACGGAGTCATCCAGCCTCTTCTGGTAGCTTAAGAGGGCCGGATGGTGCCCACATCTCAGCCTGGCCAGGTGGACCCTGTCCTCACAGGGGGCATAGGATTCAGAAGGGTGGATGTCAGGAGGCCGTGCATGCAGCTGTGTGTTGCCTTTAAGTGACTGAATGGAGCAGCGAGTTATCTGAGTGTGGATATGCTTCTGGAAGCTGGTCTGAGGTGGGCGAGGCGGGAGAGATGACAGTATTTGTGTATGGTATTGTTTGCTGGGTGTTGTTTTGATGTTCCTTGGTGTGGGTGGATGTGCTGCCATGTAATATAGTGGATGTTGTGGGTTTGTGGAGGCTGCAGCAAGAAACTGGGTGCCTCTCATATCTAAGTGATCCTTGACTTTGAGGACTTTGGTTTCTTGATGTAGGTGGTCTGTGGGTGTAGTAGCTGTGCAGCCTGTGATTATTTTTAGGGCCTTGTTCTGTATGGTCTGTAAAGTGTTGTGGTGTGTTTTGGTGAGGTTAGAAGCCCAGGCAGGGCTTGCATAATTCATCACTGAAAGTATGTATTGTTTGTATACTGTGGTGGTGGTTTCTTTGTTGTGTCCGAATGTTGTATGAGCAAGTGACCTCAAAGCTTTGAGTCTTGGTGTTATTTTATTTTTAATGTTGATTAAAATGCCCGCCGTGCCTGCCGCAGGACCTCCCACCTCACCACCCCCCACACCACCACCGAGCCGCCACCCCACCACCACCCCGGGAGGACACACCGGTGAGGTTAGTGACCCCAGGCGAGAGGGTCATCGGGGCATCCTGGCCCTGAGCCCCTATTCCCCGCAAGTGCCCCAACCCCAGGCGTTCAGGGAAACTGAACTACTGTGCGGGCGGGGTAGTGATCGTCAGACCAGGGGTGGGACTGAAAAGAGGTCAGTCCCAGGTAACACCATATTGACGGTCTTGTTACACCCTCTAGGGCAGGAAGAGGCCCAAGGCTACGGCCAAAAGGGAGAAAGAGAGATAGACACAGGCTACGGCCTGACAGAGTGTGTAAAGGGGAAGGTGACCCCAGGCTCCGGCCTTAACACGCTGAGGAGAGAGAGTTGCCTGTGTGCATCCCTCTCCAGTTGTTCTTTGGCTACGGCCAGAATACGGTCCAGGGTAGAGAGACCCTGCTACCGTACGTGTAGCGCTACCCAATTACGGAAGCGGCGTCCCGGGGTCGGCCTCTTGCCGGAACGGACGGGTGAACCTGTTCATCCGTTAGTCGCTTTCCGTATGGGCAGACACTCAGCTTCGGCTGGGGCACGTACCAGGGTGGAGAATTCCTTGACGGTAGGATCTGTCCGTATTGGAGAGAGTGCGGCTCCTGAGCCCCTCACTCCGGCTTGTCTCCTACTGCGGGAGGAACACCACGTCGGCGGTACCTTGCCACGGCAAAAGGGCGACCTCGATCACCCTATAGGTGTCCCCCGCACGCCGGGCAAGTTCACGGCTTCAGCCAAAGTGCACAATAGGGGAAGTAGAGCCCCGACTCAGACCTATGGATACATTCAGGGAACCACGAAGAGCGTGAGTCCCCCTTTAGCCTCTGTCCCTTCGGGGAGCCCTTCGTCACCATCCAGGCTTCTAGGCCAGGAGGAGGCACTAGAGTGGTGGCAAGGCCCGATAACGGGCTTACCGCCCACACCCGGGAGTTCTTTAGCCCTGTCGGAGAAAGAAAGAAGAGATTTGTTGTGGAATAGATACAGAAGACACAATAGTGAAAGGGCGTATAATAATTACAAACAGGCAAGAAACGATTATACAAGAATAAGGAGGGAAGCCCAAAAACAGTTTGAGGAGGATATAATAAATAAAAGTAGTGATCAACCAAAGCTGTTTTACAGCTTCATCAGAAGCAAAACCAAAGTAAAAGATATAATACAATCCATTACGGACGAGGGAATCACTTATACGCAAGAGAAAGATATTTGTGAAGCACTAAATAAGAATTTCCAATTAGTTTTTACAAAAGAAAAAAAATTTTGAAAGGGACTATGTGGAACATGCATGTCCACACATACTACCAGATATACAAATAGCAGAAAAAGTAATACAGGAGGAGTTAAGTAAATTAGACAGAGGAAAAGCAAGTGGTCCTGATGAAATTTCATGTTGGGTACTACGAGAATGTGCAAAGGAGTTAAGTAAACCATTGTTTTTAATTTTCAAGAAGTCCTTGAGTCAAGGTAAACTACTTGATATTTGGAAGAAAGCAAATATTGTCCCCTTATTCAAGAAAGGAAATAGACAAAATCCACTCAACTACCGAGCAGTGTCACTGACCAGTGTTGTAAGCAAAGTATTAGAAAAGTTTATAAGAAAAGCTTGGGTAAATCATCTAGAAGAACACAGTATGATAACAGAAAGACAGTTTGGTTTCAGAAAAGGAAAATCATGTGTTACTAATCTGTTGAGCTACTATGACAGAGTAACAAACACAATACAGGAAAGAGAAGGATGGGTGGACAGTATCTATTTAGATTTCAAGAGAGCATTTGACACAGTACCACACCAAAGACTTTTATGGAAATTGTACCATCAAGGAAGAATTCGAGGCAAACTGTTTTGTTGGATGCAAGATTTTCTCATAAAAAGAGAAATGAGAACAGTACTAAGAGGAAACTATTCATCATGGAAAGAAGTGACTAGTGGAGTACCACAGGGTTCAGTGCTGGCACCAATCATGTTTTTAGTGTATATAAATGATATAAACAGTAACACTGGAAATGAGAGCTATCTGAATATGTTTGCAGATGATGCAAAAATACAAAAGGAGAATTACTAACACAGACTGTTGTAAAGAGCTACAAGAAGAATTAAATAAACTTCATGAATGGAGTAATACATGGCAAATGGAATTCAATGTGGACAAGTGTCATGTAATCAAATTTGGTAAAAGTGGAAAAAGACCTGATTGGGATTATAAGTTAGGAAATAAAACCCTACACACATCAGAAAGAAAGAAGGACCTAGGTATGATTATCAATAACAAACTATCTCCGGCTGACCACATCAGCGAGAAGGTACGGAACATGTATACACTGCTTGCAAATATGAGAATAGCATTCACATAAAAAAATGAAGACATGCTAAGAAGGATAATAACATCATTCATTAGACCAACCCTGGAATATGCATCAGTAGTCTGGAGTCCTCATCTCAAAAAACACATAGACAAGATAGAAAAAGTTCAAAGGGCCGCTACAAGATGGATACCAAGCTTAAGGGACCTAAGCTACGAAGAAAGACTAAATAAACTGAATCTACCAACACTACAGGAGAGAAGGAGAAGAGGTGACATGATAATGCTATATAAGTGCATATCAGGGAAGGAGAAAATAGACATAAATGATTACTTAGCTTATGGGGAAGCATCAGCAAGTGGACACTGCAAAAAACTGCATAAGAAGAGAGGTGATAAAGACGTAAGGAAATTCAGTTTCCCAAACAGAGCAATTGATCAGTGGAATGCACTACCGAATGAAATAGTGTGTGCCAAAACAATTCACAAATTTAAGGATATGTACGATAAATATGGTTTAAGACACGGGACAGTACGAGCTTGACTCATTCCTGTAAAGATACAATTAGGTAAGAACACACACACACACACACACACACACACACACACACACACACACGTGCGCGCGTGCGTATGCACTCACGCATGCATGAACACACGCACACATACATACATACATATATATTTACATTCAGAGAGAGAGAGAGAGAGAGAGAGAGAGAGAGAGACAGCAAATCAATTTAGTGACCTTAGTCGACTTTCTGGGCAGTGTAGTAATATTTTATCAAGGAATTTCCTGTAAAAATAGTTTACCCACTCACATCTTTTTCTATAACGGAGAGAGAGAGAGAGAGAGAGAGAGAGAGAGAGTAGCAATAGACAGGTAGAGACAGAAACAGATAGAGACATAAAAAGAGACATAGTTAAAGAGAGACAGGAAAATATGGATATATATATATATATATATATATATATATATATATATATATATATCCTCCATATTTTCCTGTCTCTCTTTAACTATGTCTCTTTTTATGTCTCTATCTGTTTCTGTCTCTACCTGTCTATTGCTACTCTCTCTCTCTCTCTCTCTCTCCGTTATAGAAAGAGATTTGAGTGGGTAAACTATTTTTACAGGAAATTCCTTGATAAAATATTACTACACTGCCCAGAAAGTCGACTAAGGTCACTAAATTGATTTGCTCTCTCTCTCTCTCTCTCTCTGAATGTAAATATATATGTATGTATGTATGTGTGCGTGTGTTCATGCATGCGTGAGTGCATACGCACGCGCGCACGTGTGTGTGTGTGTGTGTGTGTGTGTGTGTGTGTGTGTGTTCTTACCTAATTGTATCTTTACAGGAATGAGTCAAGCTCGTACTGTCCCGTGTCTTAAACCATATTTATCGTACATATCCTTAAATTTGTGAATTATTTTGGCACACACTATTTCATTCGGTAGTGCATTCCACTGATCAATTGCTCTGTTTGGGAAACTGGATTTCCTTACGTCTTTATCACCTCTCTTCTTATGCAGTTTTTTGCAGTGTCCTCTTGCTGATGCTTCCCCATAAGCTAAGTAATCATTTATGTCTATTTTCTCCTTCCCTGATATGTACTTATATAGCATTATCATGTCACCTCTTCTCCTTCTCTCCTGTAGTGTTGGTAGATTCAGTTTATTTAGTCTTTCTTCGTAGCTTAGGTCCCTTAAGCTTGGTATCCATCTTGTAGCGGCCCTTTGAACTTTTTCTATCTTGTCTATGTGTTTTTTGAGATGAGGACTCCAGACTACTGATGCATATTCCAGGGTTGGTCTAATGAATGATGTTATTATCCTTCTTAGCATGTCTTCATTTTTTTATGTGAATGCTATTCTCATATTTGCAAGCAGTGTATACATGTTCCGTACCTTCTCGCTGATGTGGTCAGCCGGAGATAGTTTGTTATTGATAATCACACCTAGGTCCTTCTTTCTTTCTGATGTGTGTAGGGTTTTATTTCCTAACTTATATTCCCAATCAGGTCTTTTTCCACTTTTACCAAATTTGATTACATGACACTTGTCCACATTGAATTCCATTTGCCATGTATTACTCCATTCATGAAGTTTATTTAATTCTTCTTGTAGCTCTTTACAACAGTCTGTGTTAGTAATTCTCCTTTTTGTATTTTTGCATCATCTGCAAACATATTCAGATAGCTCTCATTTCCAGTGTTACTGTTTATATCATTTATATACACTAAAAACATGATTGGTGCCAGCACTGAACCCTGTGGTACTCCACTAGTCACTTCTTTCCATGATGAATAGTTTCCTCTTAGTACTGTTCTCATTTCTCTTTTTATGAGAAAATCTTCCATCCAACAAAACAGTTTGCCTCGAATTCTTCCTTGATGGTACAATTTCCATAAAAGTCTTTGGTGTGGTACTGTGTCAAATGCTCTCTTGAAATCTAAATAGATACTGTCCACCCATCCTTCTCTTTCCTGTATTGTGTTTGTTACTCTGTCATAGTAGCTCAACAGATTAGTAACACATGATTTTCCTTTTCTGAAACCAAACTGTCTTTCTGTTATCATACTGTGTTCTTCTAGATGATTTACCCAAGCTTTTCTTATAAGCTTTTCTAATACTTTGCTTACAACACTGGTCGGTAGTTGAGTGGATTTTGTCTATTTCCTTTCTTGAATAAGGGGACAATATTTGCTTTCTTCCAAATATCAAGTAGTTTACCTTGACTCAAGGACTTCTTGAAAATTAAAAACAATGGTTTACTTAACTCCTTTGCACATTCTCGTAGTACCCAATATGAAATTTCATCAGGACCACTTGCTTTTCCTCTGTCTAATTTACTTAACTCCTCTTGTATTACTTTTTCTGCTATTTGTATATCTGGTAGTATGTGTGGACATGCATGTTCCACATAGTCCCTTTCAAAATTTTTTTCTTTTGTAAAAACTAATTGGAAATTCTTATTTAGTGCTTCACAAATATCTTTCTCTTGCGTATAAGTGATTCCCTCGTCCGTAATGGATTGTATTATATCTTTTACTTTGGTTTTGCTTCTGATGAAGCTGTAAAACAGCTTTGGTTGATCACTACTTTTATTTATTATATCCTCCTCAAACTGTTTTTGGGCTTCCTTCCTTATTCTTGTATAATCGTTTCTTGCCTGTTTGTAATTATTATACGCCCTTTCACTATTGTGTCTTCTGTATCTATTCCACAACAAATCTCTTCTTTCTTTTGATTTTTTACATTCTGTATTGAACCATTTCTGTATTTTCTTATCTGCTTCTTTGTGCTGTGGGATGTACTTCTGGACTCCTATTTCATAAAATTCACAGAATTTTTTATATACAGCATTTAAATCTTGTCCTCTAAGCTCATTTCCCCAATCAACTTCTAAGAAATACTTCTTTAGGTCATGATAATTTCCCTTTTTATAGTTTAAGCTCTTTTTGTAACTTTCATTGCTGTTAACTATGTGATATGCTATCCTGAAGTTGTAATTTAGTACTGCATGATCACTTTTGCCGAGTGGAGGGTGATATATTAAACTGTCAATATCATTTTCTTGTCCAGTAAATACTAGATCTAGCACTGAAGGTACGTCGAGTCCTCTTTTTCTGATGGTTTCCCTCACATGTTGCGTTAGGAAAAACTCTTGCACGAGATCCAGGAGCTTTTGGTCCCAACAGCTTTCTTGGCTAATTATATCTAAAGTATTCCAATTTATATTTGTATTAAAATCTCCAGTTAGTATAATTCTTTCCGATTCCTCTTCCATTTTATGTAGTAATGCTCTTAAACTCTGAATTGTACTCTCTGCCAGGTCCTCATATTCGTCTCTTTCCCATGTGTTTGATCTGGGTGGCATGTACAAATTGGCTACAGTTACTTTCCCTTCAGATGTGTTGATCTCTACTGCAATCAGTTCTACTTGTGATGGTATATCTAGTTTTATTTCATTGACTTTTAGATTTTTCTTAGTTAATATTATAATTTCTCCTCCTTTTTTTTAAATTTATGTCTCTTCTCCATATATTGTATTCCTCTAAGTTTAGTATGTCATTGGATATCCTTGGTGTTAATTTTGTTTCAGTTAGGCATATTATTTGTGGTTCATTTTCTCTGACATAATCATTCATCTCTAGTAATTTAGATACCACTCCATCCACATTTGAGTACATCAACTTTATCATCTTGTTTATATACTTGTCATGACTTGGTTCTACTACCTTCCTCCTTTTTATTCCCTCCTGTTTATGTACCACTTTCGTACCTGCAATCCTATTACTTTGTAAAAAAAAATTTGTTCTTCTCCTCTTCTGATCTTCCCTCATTATTTGTTTTTGCTTCCTCCTCTTCTCTTTCAGTAATTCCACTTCCTCTTGTGTTAGGCATCTTTTTATCTATACATTTTTGAACTTCTCTTTTTCCATAAGATTCTTTGCATTTTTTAGTATCTCCTCCACAGTGTTTACACTCTGGAAAGTCACCTTTAGAGGTCTTGTCTTGCTTTTCTTGTATTTCCCTAACCTTTTGTGTTCCTCTATGTCTTCTACAGATTTCCTCTGATACTTCTTTCAGTAAGCTCATTACATTTGCCATCTCCTTTTTGTCTCTTGTGATCTTGTTTTTTCTTCTTCCTCTTCTATACCAGTGATTACTATAGATTTGTTTATATCTACTGAATCTCTGACTAACTTTGGATTGTTTTGGATTATTCTTTTCACTTCCTTTTTAAAGCTTTTTTTCCTCCACCCTTGTTTCTAAGTCTTTCTTTTCTTTCATCATTTCAGCATACGTGGTTTCCACATCATTTTTGTAGCTTTGCACAGCTTCATTCACCTGTGTTATCTTCTCCTCAATATCACTGCTTTGGTCTATCAGACTGCTTACTTGCCTAATTGTCTCTGTATCATTTTTGAACTCTTCCATAACACTCTCGTGATTGACTACTGTACTTGCCATTTCACTCATTTTCTTCCTAAGTGTACTCAGTTCCACTGTTAGTTCACTGATGGTTGTGTCTTTCTTATTGGCCTCCCTTCCTAGTTTTTCTATTTCTTCCTTTTGCAAGTGCATCTGCTTCTTTATTTCATCAATTTCATTTTTGAAAGCCATTTCTAGTTTGTGTACACGTTCAACCAGTCTATTGTGCGTCTCCACTTCAACCAGTTCTTGGTAGAAATCATCATCTTGCTTTCTACCTTTATCTCTTTTCTTTTCCAAATTTGCTTTACTAAAGTATGTGTCCATTTTGCAATACTAAAAGCACAGAGTACATGTACTTACATACCCCGTGCAGCTGTAGTCTAAACAAACCTCAGCTGACTGAGCGCATTCTTTCACCTCTTGGTTCTCTTTTCTGTTTGAACAAGTTTTGTTTAAACTTCTTATTATTTTTTTTCTTTTAATAATGAAAAATCATTTAGTCTAACCTGGTACAGAGCTTGACTCATATAAAGATACTAATTTAGGTAATGCCACTGGCCATGCTGGTTCGGAGCACCGAGGTCGCACGTTTGCTATCTGTAACTCCCACTGTGTGTGTGTGTGTGTGTGTGTGTGTGTATCTCAGTTTTCATACTTTAACTAGGTATGTGTACGTGTGTGTGTGTGTGTGTGTGTGTGTGTGTGTACCTCAGTTTTCATAATTTAACTGGGTATGTATACGTGTGTGTGTGTGTGTGTGTGTGTGTATTCTTACCTAATTGTTCTTACCTAATTGTATCTTTACAGGAATGAGTTAAGCTCGTACTGTCCCGTGTCTTAAACCATATTTATCGTACATATCCTTAAATTTGTAAATTGTTTTGGCACACACTATTTCATTCGGTAGTGCATTCCATTGATCAATTGCTCTGTTTGGGAAACTGAATTTCCTTACGTCTTTATCACCTCTCTTCTTATGCAGTTTTTTGCAGTGTCCTCTTGCTGATGCGTCCCCATAGGTTAAGTAAACATTTATCTCTATTTTCTTCTTCCCTGATATGCATTTATATAGCATTATCATGTCACCTCTTTTCCTTCTCTCCTGTAATGTTGGTAGATTCAGTTTATTTAGTCTTTCTTCGTAGCTTAGATCCCTTAAGCTTGGTACCCATTTTGTAGCGGCCCTTTGAACTTTTTTCAATCTTGTCTATGTGCTTTTTGAGATGAGGACTCCAGGCTACTGATGCATACTCCAGGGCTGGTCTGATGAATGATGTTATTATCCTTCTTAGCATGTCTTCATTTATGTATGTGAATGCTATTCTCATATTTGCAAGCAGTGCATATATGTTCCGTACCTTCTCACTCATGTGGTCAGCCGTAGTTAGTCTGTTATTGATAATCACACCTAGGTCCTTCTCTCTTTCTGATGTGTGTAGGATTTTATTTCCTATAGTATAATCCCAGTCAGGTCTTTTTCCACTTTTACCAAACTTGATTACATGACACTTGTCCACATTGAATTCCATTTGCCATGTATTACTCCATTCATGAAGTTTATTTAATTCTTCTTGTAGCTCTTTACAAGAGACAGTGTTAGTAATTCTCCTTTGCATTTTTGCATCATCTGCAAACATATTTAGATAGCTTTCATTTCCAGTGTTACTGTCTATATCATTTATATACACTAAAAACACGATTGGTGAACACTGAGCCCTGTGGTACTCCACTAGTCACTTCTTTCCATGATGAGTAATTTCCCCTTAGTACTGTTCTCATTTCTCTTTTTATGAGAAAATCTTGCATCCAACAATACAGTTTGCCTCGAATTCCTCCTTGATGGTACAATGTCCATAAAAGTCTTTGGTGTGGTACTGTCAAATGCTCTCTTGAAATCTAAATAGATACTGTCCACCCATCCTTCTCTTTCCTGCATTGTGTTTGTTACTCTGTCATAGTAGCACAACAGATTCGTAACACATGATTTTCCTTTTCTGAAACCAAACTGTCTTTCTGTTATCATACTGTGTTCTTCTAGATGATTTACCCAAGCTTTTCTTATAACTTTTCTAATACCTTGCTTACAACACTGGTCAGTGATACTGGTCGGTAGTTGAGTGGATTTTGTCTATTTCCTTTCTTGAATAAGGGGACAATGTTTGTTTTCTTCCAAATATCAGGTAGTTTACCTTGACTCAAGGACTTCTTGAAAATTAAAAATAATGGTTTACTTAACTCCTTTGCACATTCTCGTAGCACCCAACATGAAATTTCATCAGGACCATTTGCTTTTCCTCTGTCTAATTTACTTAACTCTTCCTGTATTACTTTTTCTGATATTTGTATATCTGGTAGTATGTGTGGATAAGCATGTTCCACATAGTCCCTCTCAAAAATTTTTTCTTCTGTAAAAACTGATTGGAAATTCTTATTTAGTGCTTCACAAATATCCTCCTCTTGTGTATAGGTGATTCCCTCGCAGTAATGGATTGTATTTTATCTTTTACTTTGGGTTTGCTTCTGATGAAGCTGTAAAATAGATTCGGTTGATCACTACTTTTATCTATGATATCCTCCTCAAACTGTTTTTGGGTTTCCCTCCTTATTCTTGTATAATCGTTTCTTGCCTGTTTGTAATTATTATACGCCCTTTCACTATTGTGTCTTCTGTATCTATTCCACAACAAATCTCTTCTTTCTTTTGGTTTTTTACATTCTGTATTGAACCATTTCTTTATTTTCTTATCTGCTTCTTTGTGCTGTGGGATGTACTTCTGGTCTCCTATTTCATAAAATTCACAGAATTTTTTATATACAGCATTTAAATCTTGTCCTCTAAGCTCATTTTCCCAATCAGCTTCTAAGAAATGCTTCTTTGGGTCATGATAATTTCCCTTTTTATAGTTTAAGCTCTTTTTGTAACTTTCATTGCTGTTAACTATGTGATATGCTATCCTGAAGTTGTAATTTAGTACTGCATGATCACTTTTGCCGAGTGGAGGGTGATATATTAAACTGTCAATATCATTTTCTTGTCCAGTAAATATTAGATCTAGCACTGAAGGTACTTCGAGTCCTCTTTTTCTGGTGGTTTCCCTCACATGTTGCGTTAGGAAAAACTCTTGCACGAGATCCAGGAGCTTTTGGTCCCAACAGCTTTCTTGGCTAATTATATCTAAAGTATTCCAATTTATATTTGTATTAAAATCTCCAGTTAGTATAATTCTTTCCGATTTCTCTTCCATTTTATGTAGTAATGCTCTTAAACTCTGAATTGTACTCTCTGCCAGGTCCTCATATTCGTCTCTTTCCCATGTGTTTGATCTGGGTGGCATGTACAAATTGGCTACAATTACTTTCCCTTCAGATGTATTGATCACTACTGCAATCGGTTCTACTCGTGAGGGTATATCTAGTTCTATTTCTTTGACTTTTAGATTTTTCTTAGTTAATATTATAATTCCTCCTCTTTTTTTTAAGTTCCTATCTCTTCTCCATATATTATATTCCTTTAAGTTTAGTATGTCATTGGATATCCTTGGTGTTAATTTTGTTTCAGTTAGGCATATTATATGTGGTTCATTTTCTCTGACATAATCATTTATCTCTAATAATTTAGTTACCATTCCATCCACATTTGAGTACATCAAGCTAATCATCTTGTTTATATACTCGTCATGACATGGTTCTACTACCTTCCTCCTTGTTATTCCCTCCTGTTTATGTACCACTTTCGTACCTGCAATCCTATTACTTTATAAAAAAGAAAAAATGTGTTCTCCTCTTCTGATCTTCCCTCATTTTTTGTTTTTGTTTCCTCCCTCTTCTCTTTCAGTAATTCCAGCTCCTCTTGTGTTAGGCATCTTTTTATCTATACATTTTTGAACTTCTCTTTTTCCATAAGATTCTTTGCATTTTTTAGTATCTCCTCCACGGTGTTTACACTCTGGAAGGTTACCTTTAGGTGTGTGTGTGTGTGTGTGTGTGTTCACGTATGTAGAGACGATACAACAATTAGACACAGGCAAAGGACTGCACAGCCTTGGTAATATCCCTCCTCCTTCAATAAAATCAACCTTTCGCTATTTCCTCATAGGCATTCTTCACGCCATTTTGTTTCCCGTGCCTGAGGTGGGAAAAGTAACTGGCAGGTAGCAAGGATAATTGTAACAGGAAACACTTTATACTGAAGACAAGTGGTTAGTTCTGGCTGCTAATGCTTACCCATTTCGTTCCAGGCCAGTGGCCTGCCCCCTTCCCCATCCCCCGCTCTCAAAATCACCCTCTCACCATCGGCCGCTGTTACCCAGCCCTGACTCCGTTTTGCTGCCCGTGACTAATTTGGGTAATGTTATGTGAGGTGTTTTTAGCTCGACTTCTCACTAAAAACGCCCGCGACTGAGCAGGGTCCTCTTTCCAGACCGGAAATAAAACACAAAGGAACAGGGCATAAAAACTAGACAGCACACCTTAACACATCTATTGGCTTATTTCAATACACTGTTACAATAAAAACAAAGAGTTACAGGATATGATGGAGACAGGTTTATAGGGTTAGCTTCCCAATAATATGTATCACACACAGCACAGCCAGAGAGTAGAGTTCTGCAATTATATCTCGATGCTGAGTTGTAAGTTACATATACCAGTATTGTGTCTATAGGCAGAATTAGTATTTAATACCTTAACCGCGGGCTTGTTTAGCTTTGACTTGCGCCCCCGCTGGCATATTTGCGCTCTGGCATACTCTCAAAAAATATTTGCCAAAAATCAGTTATTAGTCCTAGAATATTAAAATCAAATATGCTTATGGCACATACCTTCAGCTTTCTCCTGGGGTGTTTGTTGAGCCTTCGTCGAGTACCGTAGGACTTGTGGAGACCTCTGAAGTTGGGTAATGAAGTCTCCACTATACACTTCCCGACAACCCGTAATATGATTACCACAGCCTGATATTATCACTAGAAACACTATTCTATGATTCTCAAATAGTTTAGAATCCATACTTCAAAAACAAAAAACACTGTGAAAGCAATGAAAATTACGAGGGCGTATGACCTTCCCACTTGACATCGTTCGCCACTGGTGTTCTGTCATTTATTATTCATAAAAACACTCACAGTTTATATTTCTATTACTATATAACACTTATATATATCTACAGTCTTTATCCATAAGTTTCCTTCAGTAATAGTAGTTTATTGTCACTGTAGGCATTCAATTTCTCTTTCAGTAAAATACGTAGCATTCACTTTCTCGTCCTGTATACTAGCGTTGAGAGTGAATGTCACTTTCACCTTCACTCTCATAACTCACAGTATTCATACATGCTAGAGTGAAACTTTCACTTTCATTACTCCTAGTACATATACTCGTATTCCTATAATACTACTCATTTACATTTCTATTTACGTTCTCTATTTTATTTACATTATTTACATTTCTATTGTATTTACACTGTGTTAGGCACTGTCACTTGCAGTAACTTATAAAACTATTTTCCACTGTTCACTTATATTTATATTCATTGCTTTCACTTGCTGTTTACACATTATTTACACATTATTTACAATTCCACTTACACTGTTTTACTCACCAGAAAGATCGTAGTCACTCTATCATTTGTCACCCCTTTACCTCTTTCCACACGAGGTTTAGTAGGGGGTAGAGGTCACAGGGCCCTCTGCATGGGGCTAAAAAGCGGCGGAATTTAGCAGGCGCGAATCCGACATACTTTCACCTTGAAAGACGACAGTAAACTGATACTGGTGGGCCGGGGTGGCCTACCTAGGGAGAGTGCATTACTGCCAATGTCAGCCTCGTGAGAGCTGCTAATATATAGCTATGAAATGACTGACAGGAAATCTAGACAATACATTATAAATTAGGTAGTTCCAGGTGAATGTAAATATAACTTAGGCTTCTCCCTTCCCTCCTTATATATATTTTTCTTACGAGAATAGATTATACGGCATATTTCATGGGGAAATAAACAGCGAAAATTAGTGAACGAGTGCATGTGAGGTGTTGTCAGGTGATAATTAGCCAATTTCAGGTGTATGACACTATCACTTACCTTACTTCTTTTTTGTATATATTATTTTGGAATAAGAATAGGGCATAGGGCTTATTTCAATGGATGAAATCAGTGGAAAATTCCAGGGAAGATTTACTTGCCGTAGAATACAGTGTGGTGGCCTGCAATAATTAGGTAGTTCCAGGTGAATGTAAATATCACTTGAGGCTTCTCCCTTCCTTTCTTATATATATTTTTATTACAATAATAGATTATACGGCATATTTCAAGGGGAAATAAACAGCAAAAAATAGCGAACGAGTGCACGTGACGTGTTGTCAGGTGATAATTAGCCAATTCCAGGTGTATGGCACTCTCACCTTATTTCTTTTTTGTATATATTATTTGGTATAAGAATAGGGCATAGGGCTTATTTCAATGGATGAAATCAGTGGAAAATTCCAGGGAAGATTTACTTAGCGTAGCACAGCCAGGCAGGCGAGAGGAGAGGGTAATAGAGGGGAGGTACGGAGGGGAGTCAAGAACGGGGAGAAATGGCTAAATTGTCAGCAATGGATGGGAGTACAGATGAGATTAGGAGTGCTGACTAGTGTTGGACACTGGGAGTACTGATAGATGATACAAGCCACCACTTGAAAGCCCGGGCGAATTCAAAATAACACAGAATCACAAAAGTGATGCCCCGCGGTATGATCCCTTGCTCCCAAGCGTCATGAAAGTGATGCCCCACGGTTAAGGGGTTAATAGTCTCAACCAGATGCACTGGGGGTAGAGAGGGCCAGGGGGTCGAGAGAGTAAATATTACTATAATTGATCAGAGCATGAGTCGCGACACTAGAGACAGTTACTTAGTCACGGAGACACTGTTCACAGACTTTTGGTTTTTCCTCGTGCTCATGCCATTTCCATATGGCTCTATGTCCATGCTCACTAGTCTTTTCTGTTCTGCCTGGGTATTTGTCTCATTGTGTGCTACTTATATTACTCTGGCCTCACTCTTTCACTGTCACTGTTCACTCCCATCTCTGTGGTTTTCCAAGGCACACGAGATAAGTTACAGTCACTGTTGGCCCTTGTTTCCTGGGCTTAACACAAGAGGCGTCCGGGCGTGGGGAGGGGCTCTACTGGGGAGCCCTCCTGCAGGAGACAGTGTACTACCCATAGGGGTGTACTGCCCGGGCTTTCTTCATCAGGGGGGTGCAGGGAGGCTCTCCCGTTTGGGGGTCTCGACCTGAGAGGCCCTCGTGTTGGAGCCTCGTCGGTGGGGTGCAGGGAGGCCCTCCGACCTGGGGGCCTCAACCTGAAGGGTGGCCCTCGGGACTGGGGCCGAACAGCTGCGGGAGAAGGGCCTGTCGCCTCTTCTTCCGGGCTGGGAGCCGTGGGGTAGTGGAGCCCAAATGGCCTGGCTCTGGGGCCCGCCGGTCCAGTCTGGGAGCCTGGGTGCTGCGGTCGCCTATAGAGAAGGATGCAGTCAGGGGCAGACTGCAGCACCTTTTCTGTCTGGCGTCCATCAGAGACCGGGGCCGACCAGGGGTAGGCGGCAGGGCAGACACAGGGCCGCGCCACCACTCTGGTAGTACCTCAGGGGAACCACACCTGGAGGGAGTAAGAGAGGGGCGTCCCACGCAGCCGAGAGGTAGAAGGCCGGCCGCACAAGGGACCTCCTTCTCCGGGAGGACCTCAGGGATCACGGATGAAGGATGTACAGTGGCCGTTCCTTCCCCCACACATACAGTGGCTGATGTGGAGGTTCCATAATCCCCAGGGTCCACAGCTGAAGGGTGTACAGTGGCCGTCCCTTCCCTCACACGTACAGTGGCTGTTGTGGCGGTGCTGCTCCTGAAGGAGGAAGAGGCAGATGAGGGGCACACAGAGGCTACTCCCTCCCCGGCATGTACAGTGGCCGTTACCGCAGGTCTGCCCGCCCCACAGGAAGTAACAGAAGGACGTACAGTGGCCGCTCCTTCCCCGGCACGTACAGTGGCCGTTACCACGGTGTTACTCCTGTAGGAGGAAGAGGTAGTGGATGAGGGGCGTACAGTGGCCGTCCCCTCCCCGACACATACAGTGGCCGATATCGCGGTTCCACTCCTGCTTCCTTTACCAGCTAGAGTGCACTCAATAGCTAACACTCCGAGGCTGTCTCCAGATGTGGCTGTAGCTGAAGGGCGTACAGTGGCCGTCCCTTCCTCCACACATACAGTGACCGTTGTGGTGGCACTACAGGGGGAAAGCAACTAAGGGGCATACAGTGGCTGAACCCTCCCCGGTACATACAGTGACCGTACCGCGGTGTTGCTTGGGACTGACTCTGGCTCAGTCCCACCCAGAACCTGGTGAAGGCTGTCCCGTCAGCAGGGTCGCGTCTTCTGCCGGTGTAGCTTGTGTCAGACTGGTTGAGGGACAGAGGGACTCAGGACAGGGGAGCACCGATGTCCTTCTCATCCCGGGTTGACCTCTCGGTGACCCAGCCCTCCGTGGTATCCTCCTGGGGTAGTGGTGAGGTGGCAGCTCGGTGGTAGGGTGGGGGGTGGTGGGGTGGTTGGTCCGGCGGCGGCAGGTATTTCACCACCTTCCGCGGTGAAGTCAAGGCCCCGTGACTGGAGGTGGTATGTTGTGGTAGTGGAGGTCTGGTGGGCCGATGTGAGGTGGTTGAGGAGGCTGGTCCAATGGCGGGTGATGAGGTTCGGCTCCTGGTGGGGGTTGAGGGTGAGGTGTAGAGACAATGGTCAGGTGGTCTGCTGTAGGAGCCAGAGGAGCTGGTGTATCGCCCGTATCCTGATGCTGGGGCGGTCGTGGGTGCGCCATGTTACCCTTTCAATCTTCATTTTGGGTGGTGGTGCCTGGTGTAAGGGCAGAAGCTGTATGCTGGTGAGTGAGGAGATCTTGGGGTTTATATGGGGAATGGTTTGGTGGGAGGAGCGTTTTTCTTTGGGAAATTGGGATTTGGGGAGTTTCCACCTTGCTTGATGGAGGGGGAGGGTGATGGGGGCGGTGTTTGAGGGGAAGTTATCATGTGTTGGGAAATGGGGAGTAGGATGGGGCGGAGATGGAGGTGTTGGGGTGTATCTAGATGGTGGGCAGGAAAGGCGTCCGGATCTGGTGGTCGTGGTGGTGAGGGTGGGTGTCGGTGGAGAGGGTGGTTGGACATGTGGTGGTGTTGAGGTGTGATTCTGGATGGTGGCGGTCGTGGGCAGTGGTGTGGCGCATCGTGTGTAATGAGAATGGTCAGTGGGTAAAGGGGGGGCAGAAGTGGTGGTGTGGGTGGTGTGTGTGAGGTGGTGTGGGCGCACGTGGTGGGTTGGAGGGTGGTGTGGTGGCAGGTGTAGTGCGTGGGGTGGGGTTAGGGGGGTGGGAGGTAGGATGCAGTGGTGCAGCAGTGGTGGTTGGGAAATGTGTTGGTTGCCGGGGGGTAGGCGGGGTGGAGAGCGCCGTGGATGGTGTTGGAGATGGGTGTGGAGGAGACGGTGGGGTGGGTGTAGGAGAGGCATGGAGAATGGTTGGTGTTGGGGTATCGGAGTCGGGGAGAGTGGGTGGTGTGTCGGGGGCTGAAGTGGGGGGAGGTGGCGTGACTGTAGGGGAGGTGGAGGGGGATGGGGAGAAGGAGTAGGAGTAGGAGTCCGGGGGGTAATTCTCTGAAGACGCCGCGGTGGTAGGTGCGCAGCAGGTGGTGTTTGACGCGCGGGTGAGTGTGGGGTCATTGTTGGAGGATGGGAAGGGACGCACATGTCTGTTTCTGTAGGTCCGTGGTTGCCCCTGGTGGTTAATCGTGACTTGATAGGGGTTAGGGACTTTGATGATGGTGAAGGGGCCGTCAAAATGGGGGGAGGTCTTGGTGGGGGTAGGCAGGTGTGCCACGACGATGGAATCTCCCAGCATGTAGGGGTTGGTGGGGTTAGTGTCGGGCTGCAGGTCCTGTTGTGCTTGGAGGTGATGGAGGCGTCGTTTGAGGTGGTGTAGGGGGTCAGTGGTGGAGGGTGTGGTGGGAAGTTGGAGGTGGTGACGGAGGGGTAGGAGGAGTGGGGATTCCCCGAAAACTCGCTCGTGGGGGGTGATGCCGTCCTCTCTTGGGCACGTGCTCAAACCCCATTGCACGATTTTGACGTGCGCTGGCCAGTTGTTATTCCCAGTTTGTAGGATTCTTGTCCTTACTTGATTTAGGAGGGATCTATGACTCCTCTCGCAGATGCTGTTTCCCTGTGGCCAGTATGGGGATGAGTGGGAGATGCGATAGCCAAATATTGATGCGAGCTCCTCCAAGATTTTTCCCATAATTTCTGGTGCGTTGTCTGAATGTAAGGCCTGTGGGATTCCGAAATAGGGAAAGATGTGGCGGACTAGGGCATCGGCAACTGAAAGGGCATTGTGTTCTTCAGTGGGACAGGCGATGAGGAATTTGGAGTAAACGTCCACGAAGGTGATGATAAATTTGTATCAAGCTTTAGGTGTGAGGGGGCCGACGACATCGAGAGAGAGCAATTGCCATGGTTTTTGTAAGGTTAGCTTCCCTGCTGGGCCGGGTGTCTTTGCCCAAGGCACAGGCACGGCATGCTTGAACAATGCTTTTGGCGATGGTGGAGGGGTTAGAGGTCCAATATATATCATTAAAACCTTGCAAAAGTTTCTTTGTCCCGAGGTGGATGCCGTTGTTGGCGTGGAGGTGCAGCATTGCGTCATGTGCGGCGGTCGGGTAGAGGATGATGTGGCCGTCTGAGTTGAACAGGTGATCGCCGTGCCGGTGCATTTTGGCAAATGTGCGCTGTGGAATCCAGGTGGGGCATTGTTTATCCCACCACATTTGAAGGAGGTCAGGTTTGGGGCAGATAGCATTGATGGGTAGGCGGGAAAGGGCGTCAGCATTGGTGTGTAATTTGCCAGGCCGATAGGATATTTCGAAATTGAACTCATCTAAAGCTTCTCGCCACCGGATGAGTTGGGCGTCGTTAGTACTGGGCTGGCGTAGCCACTGAAGGGATTGGTGGTTGGTGATGATGACTATGTGGGTGCCGGAGATGTATGACCGGAAGTAGTCAAGCACCCAGATGATTCCAAGGCACTCGCATTTAGTGGCCACGTAATTACGTTCGGCCTGATTTAGGGTGTGGCTGGCGCAGGCGATGATGTGTTCGCGCCCATCCTGCACTTGAGCTAGTACAGCTCCTATGGCAATGAGGAAGACGTCGGTGTACAGACGAAAGGGGAAGTGTTGTAATCTGGAAAGGCAACGATGGGGGCTGAGATGAGTTTTGACTGGAGGTTGTTGAATGCGGCTTGCCTTTCCTCAGTCCATACAAACGGTTCACCTATCTTTGTCAGGTTATGGAGTGACTTGGCGATATCGGCGAAGCCTTTCACGAAACGCTGATAATATGAAGTCAGGCCTAGGAAGGCACAGGTTTCGTGGACATCCTTAGGTAGAGGGATGTCTGCTATTGCATGTAGTTTTTCTGGGTCAGGTATGATGCCCTCGGCTCCGATCACGTGTCCTAGGAAGGAGACGGATCGCTCGGCTAGGACGCATTTGGAAGTCTTGAGTTTTAGTCCAGCCTGGCGTATACATAGGAAAACTTGCTTGAGGCAGTGTAGGTGGTCGGCCCAGGTGTGACTGAAAACAATGACGTCGTCAAGATACGCCAGGCAGATTTCCCAGGTTAGGCCGCCTAGTACAGACTCCATGAGGCGGGAGGCTGTAGCTGGGGCGTTGTAGAGTCCGAAGGGAAGGACGTTGAACTCGTAGTGTTTGCCGTCTGACGTAGAGAAAGCCGTCTTCTGTTTGTCCCCTGGATGAACAGGGACTTGCCAGTAACCTGACTGTAGGTCTAGCTTGGAGAACCAGGTTGAGCCGTGTAGGGAGTCGAGGGGATCATCGATTCTCGGGAGGGGAGGGGTGTCCTTGGTGGTGACATCGTTGAGTTTGCGGTAATCCACACAGAACCGCATTGTTCCATCTTTTTTTCTAACTAGTATGACGGGGGAGGACCATGGGCTATTTGAGTTGGAAATGACCCCGGCATCAAGCATGTCCTTGACCTGCTGGTCTTCCTCTGCCCATTGTTTAGGGTTTTTGCGGCGTGATGGTTGGCGAATGGGTGGTCTGGTTGTGTGGATCTCATGGCTGAGGTAAGTCATGTGGCCGATGTCTGCAGGGCCAGATGAGAAGAGGTCTTGGAAGTCCAGGAATAATTGTCGGAGGCTGTTGGTTTGGGAAGTGGATAGGTGCGGAGGGAGAGTAGGTAGAGTGGGGTGGTTGGAGGGCGGTGTTGTACAAGGCTCGGGTTCTTCCATGTTACCTACAATTAGTCCTCGTGGTAGGGTAAAGGGTGTGGCAGCGAGGTTCACGACACGGATAGTTCGGATATGGCGGGGGAGGAAAGTCGGGGACACTAAACATGATGACAGGGGTCCAGTTGGTAGGGCGGGAGAGAAGGGGACGGAGGTACCGGAGGGTCTGTTTAGTTCTAACCAAGCCTCATGGTGGGGTGGAATGGTGATAGCGGAGGCGATAGCGTCAGGGAAAGTTGGAGAAGGAGGTGGCATAGGCTGGGTGGAATATGGGGATGGTGAGTGAAGGGGTGAGGTGTGAGGTGATAAGGGAGTGGAGTTGCATGTGCAGATGGGTTGGGGAGGATGACTGTCAGGGGGAGGTGGTTTGTATGTGTTGTGTGGATGGCTGGTGATTTTGGTCTTATCTTGGGAGGCGTTGGGGGCTGGACTGAAGTGGAGTCGGCGCTGGTGACAGTCGATGGTGGTGTGTAGTTTTTGGAGGAGGTCCAGCCCCAGGTAGCCATTGTATGCACGACATGTGGAGTCGAAGATGATGAAGGGATGAGTGGTGGATGCTTTTTGGTGGGTTTCAGTCCGCAGGGCCCGAGTTTCCCACGGATAGGCAGGGGGCCATCCCCAGCATCTACGAGGTTGGCTGAGGTGGGGAGAAGGGAGCCAAAGGCGGAATTGTGGCGGGAGTAGAAGTGTGAATACAGGCATGACCTGGCAGCTCCCGTATCCGCCAGTAGTCTAGCCTTGACCCCGTTCAGGCATATTTTGTCGTAGACTGGGGGTCTATACTTGTGTGAAGTGGCCCCCACCACCGTGGGGAGGTGCGGGAGCGGACCTAAAAATCCATCCGCTGAGTGTTGTCTTCTTCGTCGGGCTGCTCGTCGCCGGGTTCAGGGTAGATGATGGGTGGAGCGTCGTCTTTTGGAGCGTCGTCCTCTAAGGATGAGACTCCTGCGCCCCTGATTGAAGGTCCTGCGTCGGTTCGCATTAAGCTGTTCCCTGATGTCATGCTGGGGGCAGGTACAACTACAGGCAGTAAATTCCCAGGGGTTAATAGAGATGAGGTTGGAATTTTCTCTGGGGTTGGGGCGTTTTCTCTGTGGGTGAGCCCTGGGGACAGTGATAGATGGCTCCGTGGTGGGTTGGGTGGGCTGGGTGGGTGGTGTCCTTGCCTTGGGTGGCTGGGGTTTGGTGGTGGGGAATTTGCACACCGCGTGGATAGATTGTGGCATAGGGCGGGCGGCGAGGAGCTGTCGGACTAGTTGTAGGTCACGATCCATGTCTCCTGAGGGATCATAGATGGTGAAGTGTTCCCGTACGGTACTGTGCTCGGGAGAATCCTCAGCAAGGTGTTAAAGGCGTGTTGATCCCGAGTCACAGTGGTAGCTTCGGGATAGACGGCGCTGATGAGGGGCCTAGCCTGGACAAAAGTGTCGTCGAAACATCCGTCGTAAGTGAGGGCGTCGAGTTGCGAAAGGGCGACAACTCTGCCCAGCGAAGGCGTCACTGCCTGCTTCACAATGTGCGAAAATTGGTCACATGTCAAGTCAGGGACGATTTTCATGGCTATAGTAGCAATTATTTTGCCCAGGTTGGGTAGTGTGACAGATATTTTTTTCTCTGTCCGTGTCAAACCCAATGTCTAGGAGGGGTTTTACCATATCCAAGTAAACATCAATGTCATATTGTTCAGGACTGAACTTTGGCAATTGGATGTGAGGTTTGGCTGTCATTGTGCAGGTTTCCTTTTTGTGTTCCTCTGTGCTTTACTCGGATCCAGAACCACCGCTGGCCACCAGTGTTATGCGGGGTGTTTTTAGCTCGACTTCTCGCACTAAAAACGCCCGCGACTGAGCGGGATCCTCTTTCCTGACCGGAAATAAAATACTTACAAAGGAACAGGGCATAAAAACTAGACAGCACACCTTAACACATCTATTGGCTTATTTCAATACACTGTTACAATAAAAACAAAGAGTTACAGGATATGATGGAGACAGGTTTACAGAGTTAGCTTCCCAATAATATGTATCACACAGCACAGGCAGAGAGTAGAGTTCTGCAATTATATCTCGTTGGTGAGTTGTAAGTTATATATACCCGAATTGTGTCTATAGGCAGAATTAGTATTTAATAGTCTCAACCAGATGCACTAGGGGTAGAGAGGGCCAGGGGTCGAGAGAGTGAATATTTCTCCTGTATAATTGATCAGAGCGCGGTCGCAACATTCAGGATAGTTACTTAGTCGCAGAGACACTGTTCACAGACTTTTGGCTTTTCCTCGCAGCTCGTGCCGTTTCCACATGGCTCTATGTCCGTGCTCACTAGTCTTTTGTGTTCTGCCTGGGTATTTGCCTCACTGTGTCCTACTTATATTATTCTGGCCTCACTCTTTCACTCTCACAGTTCACTCCCGTCTCTGTGGTTTTCCACCAAGGCACACGAGATACGTTACAGATCCACTCACTGTTGGCCCTTGTTTCCTGGGCTTAACACAAGAGGCGCCCGAGGCGTGGGAGGGGGCTCTACTGGGGAGCTCCTCCTGCAGGAGACAGTATTGTACATACCCATAGGGGTGTCACTGCCCGGGCTTTCTTCGTCAGGGGGTGCAGGGAGGCTGCCTCCCATTTGGGGGGTCTCGACCTGAGAGGCCCTCATGCTGGAGCCTCGTCAGTGGAGGTGCGGGGAGGCCCTTCGACCTGGGGGCCTCGACCTGAAGGAGCGGCCCTTGGGACTGGGGCCGAACAGCTGCAGGAGATGGGCGTGTCGCGCCTCTTCTTCCGGGCAGGGAACCGTGGGGGGAGTGCGGAGCCCAAACGGCACCCTGGCTCTGGGGCCCACCAGTCCAGTCTGGGAGCTCTGGGTGCTGCGGTCGCCTATAGGGAAGGAGGACGCCCGTCAGGGGCAGACTGAGGCACCTTTTCTGTCTGGCGTCTGTCAGAGACTGGGGCCAACCAGGAGGGTGAGGCGGCAGGGCTGACACAGGGCAGCGCTTCACCACTCCCGGTAGTACCTGAGGGGAACCACTACCCCTGGAGGGAGTAAGAGAGTGGGGCGTCCCCATGCAGCTGCTGAGAGGAAGGTGGAAGGCCAGCTGCACAAGGGACCCCTCCTTCTCCAGGAGGACCTCCAAGGGATCCACATGAAGGACGTACAGTGACCGTTCCTTCCCCCACACGCACAGATGGCCGATGTGGCGGTTCCGTAACTCCCCAGGGTCCACAGCTGGGAAAAGGGTGTACAGGGCGTGGCCAGTCCCTTCCCCCACATATACAGTGGCCATTGTGGCAGTGCTGCTCTCGAAGGAGAAAGAGGCAGATGAGGGGCGCACAGCAAGGCTACTCCCTCCCGGCACGTATAGTGGCCGATTACCGCGGGACTGCCTGCCCCACGGGAGAAGTAACCAGAAGGACGTTACAGTGGCCGCTCCTTCCCCGGCACGTACAGTGGCCATTACTGCGAGTGTTACTTCCATAGGAGGAAGAGGTAGTGGATGAAGGGCATACAGTGGACGAACCACTCCCTGACACACATACAGCATGGCCAAACCCTCCCCGACACGTACAGTGGCTGATATCGCAGTTCCACTTCTGCTTCCTTTGCTAGCAAAGAGTGCGTTCCAATAGCTAACACTCCGAGGCCATCTCCAGATGTGGCTGTAACTGGAAGGGCGTACAGTGGCTGTCCCACTTCCTCCAACACGTAATGTGGCCATTGTGGCGGCGCTACAGGGGAAAGCAACTGAGGGGTGTACAGTAGCCGAACTCCTCCCCGGTACATACAGTGGCCGTACCATGCGGTGTTGCTTGGGACTGACTCTGGCTCAGTCCCAATTCCCGAACCTGGTGAAGGCTGTCCCGCCCGTAGGGTTGTGTCTTCTGCCGGCGGCGTAGGCTTTGTGTCAGACCGGTTGAGGGACAGAGGGACTCAGGACAGGGGAGCACCGATGTCCTTCTTGTCCCGGATTTGACCTCTCGGTGACCCGAGTCCTCTGTGGTGTCCTCCTGGGGTGATGGTGAGGCGGCAGCTCGGTGGTAGGGTGGGGGGTGGTGAGTGGGTGGTCGGTCCGGCGGCAGCAGGTATTTCAGGTAAAAGAGTCTGTTCGCGGTAAGAATTAACAGAGAGAGAGAGAAAGAGAGGGGGGAGGGGGATAAAAATGAACGTGAGAGAAAGGGGGAATGGTGGCACGGCACGTCGGCGAGGAATAGAGGTGGATACGATGGTCGCCTTCTTGCCTGTCCTCATCAACTGTCTCTCCTCTTTTTAAGCACCTAAAGATAAGAAATCTCAGCTATTGTTACTTTCTTCATATATTTGAGTAATTTAGGTGCATTGCACGATACCTTGAATCGAGCGTGATGTGTTTTCTGTGGGATTTGGTGAAGTGGTCCTACAGGCAGGTGATGGCGGTGTGGAGGTGGGTGTGTTGCTGCTTCATCACGAGGCCCACTCCATCCCAGCATGACAACGCCACCCACACCGTCCCTCTGCATGACACCACCACCCACACCGTCCCTCTGCATGACACCACCACCCACACCGTCCCTCTGCATGACACCACCACCCACACCGTCCCTCTGCATGACACCACCACCGACCCCATCCCAGCATGATAACACCACCCACCCCATTCCAGCATGACAACACCACCCACACCGTCCCTCTGCATGACACCACCACCCACACCATCCCTCTCCATGACACCACCACCCAGCCCGTGCCTCTTCATGACAACACAACCCCTCCCTGTGCATGACAACACCATCCACACCGTCCCTCTGCATGACACCACCACCCACACCGTCCCTCTGCATGACAACACCACCCACCCCATCCCAGCATGATAACACCACCCACACCGTCCCTTTGCATGACACCACCACCCACACCGTCCCTCTGCATGACAACACCACTCACCCCATCCCAGCATGACAACACCACCCACCCCATTCCAGCATGACAACACCACACACACCGTCCCTCTGCATGACACCACCACCCACACCATCCCTCTCCATGACACCTCCACCCACACCGTCCCTCTGCATGACAACACCACCCACCCCATAGCATGACAACACCATCCACACCGTCCCTCTGCATGACACCACCACCCACACCGTCCCTCTGCATGACAACACCATCCACCCCATCCCAGCATGATAACACCACCCACACCGTCCCTTTGCATGACACCACCACCCACACCGTCCCTCTGCATGACACCACCACCTACCCCATCCCAGCATGATAACACCACCCACCCCATTCCAGCATGACAACACCACCCACACCGTCCCTCTGCATGACACCACCACCCACACCGTCCCTCTGCATGACACCACCACCCACACCGTCCCTCTGCATGACACCACCACCCACACCGTCCCTCTGCATAACACCACCCACCCCATAGCATGACAACACCACCCACACCGTCCCTTTGCATGACACCACCACCCACACCGTCCCTCTGCATGACAACACCACTCACCCCATCCCAGCATGACAACACCACCCACACCGTCCCTCTGGATGACACCACCACCCACACTGTCCTACTGCATGACAACACCACCCACACCGTCCCTCTGGATGACACCACCACCCACACTGTCCTACTGCATGACAACACCACCTACCC
>NC_137048.1:11374182-11451682 GCF_032717465.1 Coenobita brevimanus
ATCGAGACCCCAGGCAGGGGTGCCTACCTGCAACGCCCTCAGTGGATCGGACCCGGGTCGGAAGTCTCCCCCAGCGGGCCACGGTGATTCCCGCCGCGGGTAGAGCGGGAGGGGTCCCCTTAAAGTGACGAAGTGATATCGCCCCAGAAAATCGGAGCAAGATTAGTGACTTTCCCCTCCTGCAGTGAGACAGGTGTAGTGATACGGTGATATAGTGAACAAGTAGGGATTCTACCTATAAGTGTCCGTGATTACTTTCGCTTAATAAAAGCTATAAGTTCTGGGCCCGTGAAACTGGTGTTGTTACCCAGCCCAGACTAGAGGAGTTCCCATATCAGTGCACGCGCGGGCGAGAGTTGCCGCATGAGCCCAGACAGTAAATTGTAGTGATCTGCTCCCCTTGTTTCTTTTATAGTAGTAATCCTCTATGGCTCATCAAGCCCAGACATCTCGATTGCACCAGTACACTAAGACCTGTTGGACTTTAATGAAAGTTAGTCCCATTCACTTATGGACCCTTAACCCATTGTAAAGTATAATTATAGTGTGTGTAAATATCCCAGTATTGTGTCAACAGCAACTTTGTGTATATCTGTATCCTCTGTCCAGAATATCATTCTATGTAATATTATCACGGTGTATTAGAATTGAGCAATAGATGTGTTAAAGGTGGACTGCCTAGTTTTTATGTCACTGTTCCTTTGTTAGTGCCTTACTTCCGGTCCGGAAAGAGGACCCCGCTCAGTAGCTAGTGTTTTTAGTACGAGGAATTGACCTAAAAACACTCAGCGCAACACCCTCTGTGTCACTAAAAGGAAGGGAGAAATTATAACAACACTATTTTACTGCTGGGAAGAGAGGCTGTGATAGTCAAACAATAAAAAATTGGGGGCTGAGTCTATCATCTAGGCTTTGGGACGGTTATTATTCTTTCCTTCCTTAAATATCGATAAGCTTTATTTTACATCCATTTTTCACTGTATTTGTCCATCAAAAACAAAAATAAACGGTATTCTGAGAAATATATAACGATTCTTCTTGAAGAAATATTGGCACGACACAGCTCAAGATCGTACGTTACGATTATAAACAATAACAAACTGCGTGTGTCTGCTGCCCCGCTGGACCTTGCTGTACATAGATCATGGAAAACCGTTGCACAGAAAAATTGACAGTGCCCTGAACTGAAGTTTCTCTTGAAGTCTAGAGGCGCCTCTGTTCAGGGTACACCACTGGCGTGGTATTCTGACTCAGTGTTGCCAGATGGTCCCCATAAAATTTGTTGACTTCTTACCAAAATTCCTGGATTTTACAGAAAATTTCTGAAGATTCAAATTTTTTCCCTTAAAAACATATATAGCAATGAAATATGGGTTACAACAAATCATCTTAGATATATAATTATCTTTAAAACCAATCGTATGGCAGCTTTAGCAGAAACAGCTAAAATCCAGAAATATCGTGGCAGCATAAGCGGAAACAGCTAAAATCAGAAATAGACACAATTTTTGTATATCTTGGCACAATTTTACTATCTGCACTGTTATGCTGAGTGTTTTTAGGCCGACTCCTCGTACTAAGGCCTTTAGCTACTGAACAAGGGTCCTTTTTCCGGACCGGAAGTAATGCACTAACAAGGGAACAGGACATAAAAACTAGGCAGTCCCACCTTTAACACATCTATTACCTTAATTACAACACCTTAACAATATCACATAGGATGGTATTATAAACAGAGGATACAGACATACAGAGTTGCGTTAATGTAATATGGGATATTCACACACTCCTTAATTATGCTTTATCATCAGTAAAGAGTCAGTAAGATGATGGGATTCACTGATATCAAAATCCAAAAGGTCTTATCGTGTCGGGGCAATGGAGATGTCTGGGCCTTGATAGAGCCGAGGAGGGATTATTACTATAAGGTTAGCAAGGGAGTGGGTAGAGCACTAGAGTTCACTGTTTAGGCTCAAGGCGCGGCAACTCCTGCCCGTCTGCGTACACTGACAATGGGGGGGGGACTACTCTAGATTGGACTTTGGGATAGCACTGTTCGGACTAGAACCCAGAACTTATAGTTTTTGTTAGGTGTAAGGTATTTACTGGACACTTTTTGAGGTGTCTGCCCGCTAAGTTCACTCTGTCACTGGATCAGTACAGGAAGTGGGAAGTCACTATTCTTGCCCGAGTTTCTGGGGAAGTGATATCACTTTAGTCACTGTAAAGTGTAGGTCCCTGTACTCTGGTCACGGTGCAGGGAGACCACTCTTGCCTTGGGGTCTCCGACCTGTTGCTTAGGTCCTTCCTCTGGTCACGGTGCAGGGGAGACCCCTCTTGCCTGGGGTCTCGACCTGTTGTAGGCCCTCCTGGCTGTGGTCACTGTGAAGGGAGGCCTGTCTGTGTTGGCCCTAGGGACTGGGGCCAAACAGGTGTAGCAGACGGGCCTGACGTCGTAGGGTCTGCGGCAGGGGAGGTCGGCGTTGACGGGTTGCCGTGTCTCGCCTAGGGGTCCGAGGACTGCGGAAGTCTACCGGGGAACGCATGCCGTCAGGTGTGGGCTGCGGCCTCGTCTCCCTGCTTGGTACCTGGGGAAGAGCAAGAATTTCCCGGGGGGTAGGAGGTAGGTCCCGACTGGGGACCAGGCCTGTTCAGGTAGGACACTTTAGGGGTAGACTCCCCCGGGTGGTGTCCGGCCACTCCTGCAGGAGTTGGCTGGCTCTAGAGGATGCACACGGAGGCCATGGTCTGTCTTACACTTATGGAGGGGTGGCACAGAGGCACGACTCTCTCTCTTGTCTTTATAATTGCCGTGGCACCAGGTTGATCACACTGGGACCCACTTGTGGCAAGTTGTGTGAGGTCTCTTACCCTTAGAGTGGCTAGGGGGCGTGAGCCCCAGGTACAATCCACTATTGGGCCTCCTGCCCTAACCCATTGTTATAGAGGGCTCTCTTCCCTCTGGGTCAAAGGACCTCCTGTCCTGATAGTGGCAGAGGCGGTATTACATGCGCCTCGTGGCTCACTGTGGCAGAGGAGACAAGCCCCTCGTGGCTCACGTGGGTTACTGACGGCACAGAGGGGAAGGGACTTCCTCGTGGCTCCCGCGGGCCTGCGCAGTAGAGTGGAAACACCCCCGTGGCTCCACCTAGGGACCTCCTGTCCCGTTGGGAGTGAAGTTGGTCATCACCACACAGACTACGAGGGACTGGCGTATCAGTCCCACCCTACTGCTAAGTCGAGGGTTAACCCGCCGTATAACTTGTTGCGGGTCTGGGCTCACCTGGTGTTGAGGTAGTTGCGGGGAGTAAGAGGGGCCCAGGTCAGAGGCAGTGGTCTGGATGACCCTCTTGTCCCGAGGTCACTAATCTGACCTGTTATCTCCTTCCTCGGTGTGTGTGGGGTGGTGGTGGCCAGGTGGTGGTGTGGGGGGTGGCGGGGCGGAAGGTCCCGGTCGCGGGCATTTTACCACCGTCGTTCGTGAAAAAGTCACGAATTTCCCCGTGACTGCAGGTGTTAGGTGATGGGGTCTGTTTGGTGTCATGTTGACTGGGGTGGGAGGTGATGCAGGAGGTTGGTCCAGTGGTTTGGTCATTCTGGTTGTTTAAGTGGGCTGGGTTGATGAACAGCCTGATGGAGGATGGGTGGTTGGTGCGGCGTAGACGGCGAAGTAGCTGGTGCGTCTGTCGGATTCTGATGTGGCGGCTGGCCGTGAGCAGGCCACTGGACGCGGGTGATTTCATGCTGTTGTGGTTGGGGCTGCTTGGTGGGGCGGCTGTACGCTGAATGCTGGCTAGGGTTGGCCCGGGTTGGTGCTTATATGGTGGGGATGGGTCGGTGGTTAGGGATTTGACTTTGGGGAATGGGGACTTGGGGTTTTTCCATCGTGCTTGGTGGAGAGGGAGAGTGATGGGGAGGTGTTTGGGGTAGGGGGTCTTTGTGGTGGGAGTATGGTTGGTTGGCTGGTTACCGGGGGTGGTGTTGGTGTAGGCATCTGGGTGGTGGGCGTGAAAAGGCCTGGCCTGATCTGATCTAGTAGTGGTGGTGGTAAGGGTGGGTGTGGGTGGTGAGGGTGGCTGAGCACGTGTTGTTGGTGAGGGTGTACGGTTGGTGGGAGGTGAGGGGGTGGCCCTGGTTGTGTGGCGGGCATAGTGAGCATGGTCGCTGGGTAGGGGCGGGTGCGTTTGCTTGGGTGGTTCTAAGCAGTGGTGCGGGCGCAGGTGAGGCGAAGGTGGAGGAGTATGGTTTGAGGAGGCAGTGGTTTGGGTTGATGGAAGAGGTAGGGGATGGAGGAGGTGTGGTGTGAGGGGTGGTGCGCTGAATGGGTGGGGGAGTGTGGTGTGGGCGTTGTTGGAGCATGTGGTGGTGGTGGTGTAGGCGGCGGCTGAGGTGAGTCAGGCTGGGGGGTGGTGGGGGGGGGTGTGATGGTAGGTGAGGTGCTGGGTGGGTGGGTGGTGGTGAGGGCGAGCGGTTGAGTCGGGTCAAGGTCTGGGGTGGTGGGGGTGGCAGTGAGGTGGTAGGTGAGGTACTGGGTGGGGGTGAGAAGCTAGTAGGCGTGGTAATTTCCGGAAGTGTCTGTCATGGCCAGGTGGTCGGGTAGGGGTGCTGGACGTGTGGTTATTGTTGGGTGGGTAGAAGGGTCGCACGTGGCGGTTGCGATACGTGCGCTGCTGGCACGTGTTGGATTGATGATGACTTGATACGGGTTGGGGACTTGAGTTATGGTGAAGGGTCCTATGAATCGTGGTGCCATTTTGTTAGGAGTAGGTAGTTGGGCGTACGACGACGGATTGTCCTGTTTTGTAGGGGTTGGTGTGGATGGTATCGGGTGTCAGGGTTTTGTTGTGCTTGTAGGTGGTGGAGGCGTCTGTTTGAGATGGTGGAGGGGGTCAGTGGGGGAGGGTGGGGAGGGTGGCTGGAGGTGGTGGCAGAGCGGGAGGGAGGGGAGCGGGGTTTCCCCGAATACTCGCTTCGTGTGGTGTTAAGTGCCATCTTCTCATGGGCATGTGTTCAAGCCCCATTGAACTATTTTGACGTGGGCAGGCCAGTCTTCATTTCCTGTTTGTGTGATGCGAGTGCGGACTTGATTTTAGGAGGGAGCGATTGGCTTCTTTCACAAATGCTGTGTTGCCTTGTGGCCAGTAGGGGGATGAGTGGGAGATGTGGAATGGAATATTTTGAAGCTAATTCCTGCCAGACTTTTCCGGTGAATTTCTGGTGCATTGTCGGAATGCAATGCCTGGGGAATGCCAAAATATGGGAACATCGTGGCGCAGATCAAAGCATCAGCGTACAGATACTGCACTGTGATCTTTAGCAGGACAAGCTATGATGAATTTTGAGTAGACGTCGACGAAGGTGATAATATATTTATATCCTGCCTTGGGGGTGAGTGGTCCGACGACGTCAAGGGATAGCAGTTGCCAAGGTTTAGTGGCCATAAGTTTTCCGGATGGGCCTGGTGTGCGGGTGATATCTTTTCCTAGCGCACAGGCTCGGCAGGATTGCACGATGGTTTTGGCGATGGTGGTGGGGTTCGGTGTCCAGTATATGTCGTTGAACACTTGGGTGAGTTTCTTGGTGCCCAAGTGGATTCCGTTGTTGGCATGGAGGTGGAGCATGGTGTCATGTGCGCTGTGGGGCTTAGGATTATGTGGCCGTTAGGGTCAAACAAGTGTTTGCCATGCAGGTGGAGCTTGCTGAAAATATGAGGCGGAATCCAGGTAGGGCGTTGGTTGTCTTGCCACATCTTAATCAGGTCGGGTTCTGGTGTGATGGCATTAATGGGTAGTCTTGATAGGGCGTCGGCGTTCGTGTGGAGCTTGCCTGGACGGTACGATATTTCAAAATCGTATTCTTCTAAGGTTTCGCGCCACCTAGTGAGCTGGGCGTTCGTGGTGTTGGACTGGCGCAACCATTGTAGGGACTGGTGGTCCGTGATGATGATCACATGGGTGCCTGAAATGTATGAGCGGAAGTACTCCAGTGACCATATTATCCCTAGGCATTCACGTTTGGTGGCCGCGTAATTTTTTTCCGCCGAGTTGAGGGTGCGGCTGGCACAGGCGATGATGTGTTCGCGGCCGTCCTGTACTTGTGCAAGGACTGCCCCTATTGCGTGGAGGGAGACGTCCGTGTACAGGCGGAATGGTAGGTTGTAGTCCGGAAAGGCGACGACTGGGGCGGAGGTGAGTTTGGCTTTGAGAGTGGTGAATGCGATGTGTCGGGGTTCAGTCCAGGCGAAAGGTTCTCCCTTCTTTGTCAGATCGTGCAAGGGTTTTGCGATGTTCGCGAAGCCTTTCACGAACCGCCGATAATAGGATGTTAGTCCTAGGAAGGCCCTGGTTTCGTGCACGTCACGGGGTGGTGGAATGTTGGCGATTGCACGCAGCTTGTCGGGGTCGGGGGAGATGCCTTCTGCGTTGATCAGGTGTCCGAGAAAGGAGACTGATCTTTCAGCTAACACACATTTGCTGGGTTTTAGCTTCAATCCGGCCTGTCGTGTGCGGTGGAAAACCTGTTTGAGGCGGTGGAGATGGTCGGCCCAGGTATGGCTGAAGACAATTACGTCATCCAGGTAGGCTAAACAGGTTTCCCAGGTGAGTCCGCTCAGCACTGATTCCATTAGGCGGGAGAAGGTCGCAGGGGGCGTTGCAGAGTCCAAAGGGGAGGACGTTGAATTCGTAGTGCTTCCCGTTTGATGTAGAAAAAGCGGTTTTGTGCTTGTCGTCGTGGTGAACTGGAACCTGCCAATAGCCTGATTGGAGGTCTAAGGTAGAGAACCAGGTGCATCCATGTAGTGAATCTAGGGAGTCGTCGATCCTGGGTAGTGGCGTAGCGTCTTTGATGGTAACGTCATTTAATTTTCGGTAATCGACGCAGAACCACATGGTTCCGTCTTTTTCCGCACGAGTACTACAGGTGATGACCATGGGCTGGTGGAGTTTGATATGACACCGGCATCTAGCATTTCTTGAACCTGCCGGTGTTCTTCAGCCCGTTGTTTAGGATTTTTTCTGCGTAGATGGTTGGCGAATGGGAGGTCCTGTAGTGTGAATTTCGTGGCTGAGGTAGGTGGTATGGCCGAGATCAGTGGGGCCGACGGAGAATAAGTCCTGGAAGTCCAGGAGTAGTTGGTGGAGGCTGTTTGACTGGGCAGGGGAGAGATGTGGTGGTATGTTGGGGAGGGGTGGGGTGATTGGGGGTGGTGTTGGGCATGGTTCTGCCTCTTCTGTGTCGCCGATTATGAGGCCTCGGGGCAGGGTTAAAGGTGTTGTGGCGAGATTAGCAATACGTATCTGGTGGGCGTTGGGAGGGAGGAAAGTGGGGGAGACTAGGCAGGATGATAAGGGCCCGTTGGGGATGGATGGTGAAAAAAGGACTGATGTACTTGAGGGTCTGGTGAGCGTCACCCATGCTTCGTGGTGGGGTGGAATGGTAATGGTGGAGGCAATAGTGGCAGGGAATGAGGGGTTTTGTGATGGCAAGGGTGGAGTGGGGGGTGGTGGTGGGAGGGAAGTTACTGAGGTCCTTGGGGAGTGTAAGCTTGGGTTACAGGAACAGGTGGGCTGGAGGTGGAGCGTGTGGTGGTGTGTTGTGTGGGTGGGAGGTGTGGGGGTGGTGATGGTGTTTTTTTTTTCTCTTTTTTTTTTTTCTTGTCGGTGAATGCTTGGTTGGGTTGGGCTGGACCGAAGTGGAGGCGACGTTGATAGCAATCAATGGTCGTGTGGAGTTTCTGCAGCAGGTCCAGGCCAAGGTAACCATCATATTGGCTGCAGGAGGAGTCAAAAATGATGAATGGGTGGTTGGTGGAGACTCGTTGGTGGGTGGTAGTTTGTAAGGCCCTGGTTTCCCCACGGATGGGTAGGGGGCCATCCCCGGCGTCTACGAGGTTGGCTGAAGTGGGGAGAAGTGGGCCGAATGCTGCGATGTGGCGGGAGTAGAAGTGGGAGTAGAGACAAGATCTGGCTGCTCCCGTGTCCACCAGTAATCTTGTCTTGACCCCATTCAGCCATATCTTGTTGTAGACTGGGGGTTTGTAGGTATTTGAGGTGGCCCCCGCCACCGTGGGGAGGTGCGGGGGCGGGCCTAAAAATCCATCTGCTGAGGATGGAGGTAGCCGTCGTGCTCGTCTTCTTCCGGTCCTCGGTAGAGCAGTGGTGGTATGTCGTCCTCCTGGGCGTCGTCTTCAAGGGAGGAAACTTTTCTACGGTTTTGTTGAGGGTTCTTTCGCCGATTCGCCTTGAGTTGTTCCCTTATGTCATGAAGAGGGCATGGTGCGGCTGCAAGCCGTGAACTCCCAAGGGTTTATACTGATTAAGTTCCCTTGTTCCCTGGGGTTGTGGCGCTTCCTGTGCGGGTAAGCCCGGGGTACTGTGGGGGCGGGTCTGCAGGCGTCTGGTGGGGCGTCGGCTTGGCTTTTGGTGGGAGGTTGTGGTTTGTGGGGAACTTTAGCCACTGCGTGAAGCGGTTGTGGTGTGGGACGGGCGGCGAGAAGGCGCCTGACGAGCTGCAGGTCTTGGTCCATATTTCCTGAGGGATCATATATGGAGAAATGTTCCCTGACTATGTTCGGGAGGATCCTCAGCAGGGCGTTGAAGGTATGAGTGTCCCGAGTATGTACTTCAGCTTCGGGATAAGCGGCGGTGACGAGGCGCCGAGCCTGGGTGAAAGTATCATCCAGGTTACCGTCATAGGTGAGGGCGTCGAGTTGTGAGAGTGCGACAACTCTGCCCATGGAAGGCATGAAAGCCTGTTTCACTATCTGAGTGAACTGGTCCCATGACAGTTCTGGGACTATTTTGGGTGCGACATTTGTGATGATTTTTCCCAGATTCGGTAGTGTGACTGCAATTTTCTCCTTATCTGATTCCAAATCCTATGTCTAAAAGGGGTTTGATCATGTCCAAATAAACATCTATGTCACATTGGTCCGGGTTGAATTTTGGTAATTGAATGTGCGGTTTTAGCTGCCATTGTGCAAGGTTTCCTTTAACGTTCCCCCGTGCGTTACTCGGATCCAGAACCACCGCTTGCCACCAGTGTTATGCTGAGTGTTTTTAGGCCGACTCCTCGTACTAAAGACGCTAGCTACTGAACGGGGTCCTTTTTCCGGACCGGAAGTAATGCACTAACAAGGGAACAGGACATAAAAACTAGGCAGTCCACCTTTAACACATCTATTACCTTAATTACAACACCTTAACAATATCACATAGGATGGTATTATAAACAGAGGATACAGACATACAGAGTTACGTTAATGTAATATGGGATATTCACACACTCCTTAATTATGCTTTATAATAGGTTAAGAGTCCGTAAGTGGATGGGATTCACTTGTATCAAAGTCCAAAAGGTCTTAGCGTGTCGGGGCAATGGAGATGTCTGGGCTTGATGAGCCGAGGAGGGATTATTACTATAAGTTAGCAAGGGAGGTAGAGCACTAGAGTTCACTGTTTAGGCTCGGCGCGGCAACTCTCGCCCGTGCGTACACTGACAATGGGGGACTACTCTAGATTGGACTTTGGGATAGCACTGTTCGGATGAACCCAGAACTTATAGTCTTTGTTAGGGGAAGGTATTTACGGACACTTTTTGGTGTATTCCCACTGGTTCACTCTGTCACTGGATCAGTACAGGGAAGGGGAAGTCACTATTCTTGCCCGAGTTTCTGGGGCGATATCACTTTGTCACTGTAAAGTGTAGGTCCCCACTCTGGTCACGGTGCAGGGAGACCCTCTTGCCTGGGGTCTCGACCTGTTGTAGGCCCTCCTCTGGTCACTGTGAAGGGAGGCCTGTCTGTGTTGGCCCTAGGGACTGGGGCCAAACAGGTGTAGCAGACGGGCCTGACGTCGTAGGGTCTGCAGCAGGGGGAGGTCGGCGTTGACGGGTTGCCGGGCTCGCCTAGGGGTCCGAGGACTGCGGAAGTCTACCGGGGAACGCGCCGTCAGGTGTGGGCTGCGGCCTCGTCTCCCGCTGGTACCTGGGGAAGACAAGAATTTCCCAGGGGTAGGAGGTAGGTCCCGACTGGGACCAGGCCTCTGTTCAGGTGACACTTTAGGGGTAACTCCCCCGGGTGGTGTCCGGCTACTCCTGCAGGAGTTAGCTGGCTCTAGAGGACACACGGAGGCCGTGGTCTGTCTTACACTTATGGAGGGTAGCACAGAGGCGACTCTCTCTCTTGTCTTTATAATTGCCGTGGCACCAGGTTGATCGGTACTGGGACCCACTTGTGGCGGTGTGTGAGGGTCTCTTACCCTTAGAGTGGCTAGGGGCGTGAGCCCCGTACAATCCACTATTGGGCCTCCTGCCCTATTTGTTATAGAGGGCTCTCTTCCCTCGTCAAAGGACCTCCTGTCCTGATAGTGGCAGAGGGTATTACGCCCTCGTGGCTCACTGTGGCAGAGGAGACAAGCCCCTCGTGGCTCACGTGGGTTACTGCGGCAGAGGAAGGGACTTCCTCGTGGCTCGCGGTGGCAGTAGGTGGAAACACCCCGTGGCTCACCTAGGGACCTCCTGTCCCGTTGGGGTGAAGTTGTGGTCGTCACCACACGACTACGAGGGACTGGCGTATCAGTCCCACCCCACTGCTGTCGAGGGTTAACCCGCCGTATAACTTGTTGCGGGTCTGGGCTTACCTGGTGTTGCGGTAGTTGCGGGGAGAAGGGGCCCAGGTCAGAGGTGGTCGGATGACCCTCTTGTCCCGGGTCACTAACCTGACCGTTATCTCCTCCTGGGGTGGTGGGGTGGTGGTGGCCGGGTGGTGGTGTGGGGGGTGGGGGGGCGGAAGGTCCGGTCGCGGGCATTTTATGCACAAATAATTACAGGTACCTTCATTCATTGAAGATAACATTAAATATCTTGCTAAAATGCCCGCTGCCGGACCTTCCGGCCCGCCACCCCCCACACCACCACCGGGCCACCACCACCCCACCACCCGAGGAGGAGATAACGGGGAGGTTAATGACCCAGGGCAAAAGGGTCACCCAACCACCACTGACCTGTGCCCCTTCTCCCCGCAACTGCCCCAACGCCAGGTGAGCCTAGATCCGCAACAACTTCAACGGCGGGTTGACCATTGACAGCAGTGGGATGGGACTGATATAAAATCAGACCCTAGTAGTATTGTGGTGACGACCACAGCTTCACCCCAGAAGGGCAGGAAGTCCCTTGGTGAGCCACGAGGTGTTTGCACCTCTGCCACAGTGAGCCACGAGGGAACACCACCCTCTGCCACAACTCTGGTGAGCCACGAGGGAACACCACCCTCTGCCACAACTCTGGTGAGCCACGAGGGAACACCACCCTCTGCCACAACTCTGGTGAGCCATGAGGGGCTAATACCCTCTGCCACAGTGAGCCACGAGGGAACACCACCCTCTGCCACAACTCTGGTGAGCCACGAGGGGCCAGTACCCTCTGCCACAGTGAGCCACGAGGGAGAAATACCCTCTGCCACTACCAGGACAGGAGGTCCTTTAGTGAACTGTGAGGGAGAAATACCCTCTATCACAAACAGGGCAGGAGGCCCAATAGTGAGCTATAAGGGGCCAACACCCCTAGCCACCCCAAGGGTAAGAGCCTCTTGTATAAAGTCAAAAGTGGGTCCCAGGGCTGATCGACCTGGCACCACGGCTGTGTCGGAGACAAGAGAGAGAGTCGCCTCTGTGCTACCCTCCCTGAGTAAAAGAGAGATCACGGCTTCCGTGTGTCCTCTAAATTCAGCCAACTCCTGCAGGAGTAGCTGTACACCACTCGGGAGAGTTGCCCCGAAGGTGTCCCCCGAGCAAAGACCAAGTCCCAGTCGGGACCTACCTCCCATTCCCGGGAGGTTCTTGTCTCCCCCAGGCACCAGCAGGAGACGAGGCCGCAGCCCACACCTGACGGCGCGTCCCCCGACAGACCTCCACAGTCCCTGGACCCCCAAGCAAGCCCAGCAGCCTACCAACGCTGCCCTCCTCCTGCTCCAGAGCCTCTGACGCCAGACACGACTTCACCTGTTTGGCTCCAGTCCCGAGGGCCGCCACATCAGGTCGAGGCCCCACATAGACGGGCCTCCCTGCACCACGACGACGAGACCCTGAGAGAAGGGTTTGCATCAGGTCGAGGCCCCACATAGGCGGGCCTCCCTGCGCGACGATGACGAGACCCGAGAGGAGGGTCTACATCAGGTCGAGACCCCAGGCAAGAGGGTCTCCCTGCAACGCCTCAGTGGATCGGACCTGGGTCGAGTCTCCCCCCAGCAGGTACGGTGATTCCCGCCACGGGTAGAGCCCCCGGAGGTCCCCTTAAAGTGACAGAGTGATATCGCCCCAGAAAAACGGACAAGATCAGTGACATCCCCTCCTATATCCGAGACAGTGAAACTGGGACAGTGACAGAGTGACAGTGTGAATTAGAGGGATTCCACCCGTAAGTGCCTGTGATTACCCCAAACTCACCTGCCCTTTATATAAAGACTATAATTCTGGACCCGTGAGTTTAGTGTTGTTCCCCCGGCCCAGAATAGAGGAGTTCCCCCTTGCCAGTGTACGCGCGGGCGAGTGTCACCGCGCCTAGCCCAACGAGTCAATTGTAGTGATCTGCTTCCCCTGTCCTTTTATAGTAATATTCCTCCCCTAGACCATTAAACCTATATATGCCTCTTGTGCCAGTGAACTAAGACCTTTTGGGCTTTAATGAAAGACAGTCACATCCAGTTATAGAACCCCAACCCATTGTAAAGTGTAATCACAGTGTATGTTAAATATCCCGTGTATCTTAACGTAACTTTGTATATCTGTATCCCCTGTCCAGAATATCATTCTATGTAATATTGTAACGGTGTTAGAATTAAGGTAATAGATGTGGTAAAGGTGGACTGCCTAGTTTTTGTCCTGTTCCTTTGTTGGTGCTTTACTTCCGGTCCGGAAAGAGGACCCCGCTCAGTCGCTAGTGTTTTTAGTAAGAGGAGTCGGCCTAAAAACACCCAGCATAACACTTGCATAGATCCTAAACTGTGGAGGCAAAGATTAAAATAGGCCTAAACTGTGCGTGGGTGCAGAAAGACCGACTCAGGACTCTGCTCAAAGCACATTCTGTTTCCTTATCTTGATGCATTATTCTGTCTGCACTTTATAGTGGCAAGTAGCCTGCCTATATGCATTGATTCTGTAGTTATTTACGTATTTAGCATAACTCTAACCTTGAGAGGGTCAAATGCAGGCCTCTGAGTCAGAGCATGGGTGTCGTCTGTGTACTGGCAGTGGTCACACTTTCAGCTGACTGCTGCTGCCTGACGGGGATCTTTACGTGTCCATACCTAGTCTGTTGGCAGTTTCAACGGAGCAACTGTCGTTGGGGTTCGGTACATTCCATTTTTGTGGAATTTATTCGTTATACAAAAGTTGATAGAAGTGGATTTTTAGTGATGGAGTGCACATTGTTTAAATTCTCGGTAATAATTTCCAAAACTGAAGAACAGCTAACAGATCTGTTAGAATTTCTGAAGATTTTATAGTAATTCCTTAAATTCTGACAACAGATCAAAATTTCAGTAGATCTCCAGAAATTTCTGAAGATTTGGCACACTGTTCTGACTTTTTGCACGGTATAGTGGAGCCCTCGGCATCGTCGGATTTCGGCCGGCAGTCTCGTCTCTGCATGATTTCGGTATTAAAAATTGTAAAATTTTCATATGAAAAACTTTGTAGATTTTCTTCAGCATTCTGGAGATGAAGCATTGTTCTGTTAGAAAACTAAATTGTATGGGTTTCAAACAAAAGGTGCACCTAGAGACTTGTAAATATGTGATGAATGCTATCACACCAGGTGTGCTTTCACGGCTTCTATAGTAACGTTTTCCTGCATTTATCACACTAAAACATATCTAGGAAATTAGTATAACTACTAAAGAATAATATCATGGAGAGCTTACGTACGGTATATCAATAACTATCACGGGAGAGATTTTTAAAGATATTCGACTTCTGTGGTCTCTGCATGAGTAGCCCGACTTCCATATTGAACTAGCTGGCGATCAGTGGCAACTTTTAAGTTAGTGATGGTGGGATCCTCGGAGGACGCTGGTTGTTAACCCGCCGCATCCCGGAGACGTGAATTCACTTCCTCACATGGTGTGCACTCATATCCCGGAAACGTAAAATAACGCAGCAACATTGCAAGGTCCCTAATTTGCACAATTTTCAATTTTTGCGAGTGATTTCGCGAGTGATTTTTGGCACGTATACACGGGACACCTTCCTCTATTCCTCTACAAGATGCCAAGCAGGGACAATGCCTTACACTGCAAAACCTCTCCACCCCCCCCTGCACGCTATTGTCTCGGCAATTCACCTGTTACCAGTGACCTGGCCAATAAAGACATTCAGGGCCAGAGTGATCCCCCAATCAATGACAATGTGGAGGACAAAGTTTACATAGCATTAGAGGAAGAAACAGTCAGAAATGATGATCAAGTAATGTGAGAAAAAAAGGTCATGAATGGTGATGAGTTAGTGAGTGAAACAATGCTTATAATGCCTATATTACTGTTTGAAAACCAATATACTCTTGTACTACATATAAATTTGTACCAAGTAAATAATTAAATACTGTTTATGAGTGGATAAAATAGTTACCCTCTCATAGAACTCGTTTTCTTTGGTGCCAGCCTGTTAGAAAATCCAGTCAGGTAAGGAGGTACTCGTACCTGTATCGAGTATTTTAAACCTCAGGTGAGCGATTTCTCTATGAATTTTCGATGTTTCTCACCAAAAGCGGATGTTTGAGCCCCCCCAAAAAAGGTCCAAAAATGTCGGGACTGGGGCGTACCACTGCCCAGAAAACGTCGGGATGGGGCGGGTTAAAGACCACAGCTCGATAAGGGGGCTCGTAAAAGGCTGATGCCTCTTCTTCGAAGGACGGCTTTGGGCGGGTGGAGGGTGTGAAGGAGGTGATGATGGGGTGGTGGTGGTGAGCGTGGTGTCGGAGGACGAGATGGGGGTGGTGGAATGATCAGTGGAGGTGATGATGGTTGTGTTGTCATGCAGAGGGACGGTGTGGGTGGTGTTGTCATGCAGAGGGACGGTGTGGGTGGTGTTGTCATACAGAAGGACGGTGTGGGTGGTGCTGTCATGCTTGGATGGGGTGGGTGGTGTTGTCATGCAGAGGGACAGTGTGGGTGATGTTGTTATGCTGGGATGGGGTAGGTGGTGTTGTCATGCAGAGGGACGGTGTGGGTGATGGTGTCATGCAGAGGGACGGTGTGGGTGATGGTGTCATGCAGAGGGACGGGGTGGGTGGTGTTGTCATGCTGGGATGGGGTAGGTGGTGTTGTCATGCAGTAGGACAGTGTGGGTGGTGGTGTCATCCAGAGGGACGGTGTGGGTGGTGTTGTCATGCAGTAGGACAGTGTGGGTGGTGGTGTCATCCAGAGGGACGGTGTGGGTGGTGTTGTCATGCTGGGATGGGGTGAGTGGTGTTGTCATGCAGAGGGACGGTGTGGGTGGTGGTGTCATGCAAAGGGACGGTGTGGGTGGTGTTGTCATGCTAAGGGGTGGGTGGTGTTGTCATGCAGAGGGACGGTGTGGGTGGTGGTGTCATGCAGAGGGACGGTGTGGGTGGTGGTGTCATGCAGAGGGACGGTGTGGGTGGTGGTGTCATGCAGAGGGACGGTGTGGGTGGTGTTGTCATGCTGGAATGGGGTGGGTGGTGTTATCATGCTGGGATGGGGTAGGTGGTGGTGTCATGCAGAGGGACGGTGTGGGTGGTGGTGTCATGCAAAGGGACGGTGTGGGTGGTGTTATCATGCTGGGATGGGGTGGGTGGTGTTGTCATGCAGAGGGACGGTGTGGGTGGAGGTGTCATGGAGAGGGATGGTGTGGGTGGTGGTGTCATGCAGAGGGACGGTGTGTGTGGTGTTGTCATGCTGGAATGGGGTGGGTGGTGTTGTCATGCTGGGATGGGGTGAGTGGTGTTGTCATGCAGAGGGACGGTGTGGGTGGTGGTGTCATGCAAAGGGACGGTGTGGGTGGTGTTGTCATGCTATGGGGTGGGTGGTGTTGTCATGCAGAGGGACTGTGTGGGTGGTGGTGTCATGCAGAGGGACGGTGTGGGTGGTGGTGTCATGCAGAGGGACGGTGTGGGTGGTGGTGTCATGCAGAGGGACGATGTGGGTGGTGTTGTCATGCTGGAATGGGGTGGGTGGTGTTATCATGCTGGGATGGGGTAGGTGGTGGTGTCATGCAGAGGGACGGTGTGGGTGGTGGTGTCATGCAAAGGGACGGTGTGGGTGGTGTTATCATGCTGGGATGGGGTGGGTGGTGTTGTCATGCAGAGGGACGGTGTGGGTGGAGGTGTCATGGAGAGGGATGGTGTGGGTGGTGGTGTCATGCAGAGGGACGGTGTGTGTGGTGTTGTCATGCTGGAATGGGGTGGGTGGTGTTGTCATGCTGGGATGGGGTGAGTGGTGTTGTCATGCAGAGGGACGGTGTGGGTGGTGGTGTCATGCAAAGGGACGGTGTGGGTGGTGTTATCATGCTGGGATGGGGTGGGTGGTGTTGTCATGCAGAGGGACGGTGTGGGTGGTGGTGTCATGCAGAGGGACGGTGTGGATGGTGTTGTCATGCTATGGGGTGGGTGGTGTTGTCATGCAGAGGCACGGTGTGGGTGGTGGTGTCATGGAGAGGGATGGTGTGGGTGGTGGTGTCATGCAGAGGGACGGTGTGGGTGGTGTTGTCATGCTGGAATGGGGTGGGTGGTGTTATCATGCTGGGATGGGGTAGGTGGTGGTGTCATGCAGAGGGACGGTGTGGGTGGTGGTGTCATGCAGAGGGACGGTGTGGGTGGTGGTGTCATGCAGAGGGACGGTGTGGGTGGCGTTGTCATGCTGGGATGGGGTAGGTGGTGGTGTCATGCAGAGGGACGGTGTGGGTGGTGGTGTCATGCAGAGGGACGGTGTGGGTGGTGGTGTCATGCAGAGGGACGGTGTGGGTGGCGTTGTCATGCTGGGATGGAGTGGGTGGTGTTGTCATGCAGAGGGACGGTGTGGGTGGTGGTGTCATGCTGGAATGGGGTGGGTGGTGTTATCATGCTGGGATGGGGTAGGTGGTGGTGTCATGCAGAGGGACGGTGTGGGTGGTGGTGTCATGCAGAGGGACGGTGTGGGTGGTGTTGTCATGCTGGGATGGGGTGGGCCTCGTGGTGAAGCAGCAACACACCCACCTCCACACCGCCATCACCTGCCTGTAGGACCACTTCACCAAATCCCACAGAAAACACCTCACACTCGATTCACAGTATCGCAATGCACCTAAATTACTCAAATATATGAAGAAATAATAATAGCTGAGATTTCTTATCTTTAGGTGCTTAAAAAGAGGAGAGACAGTTGATGAGGACAGGCAAGAAGGTGACCATCGTATCCACCTCTATTCCTCGCCGCGGCCGTGCCACCATTCCCCTTCTCTCACGTTCATTTTTATCCCCCTCCCCCCCCCTCTTTCTCTCTCTCTGTTAATTCTTACCGCGAACAGACTCTTTACCTGAAATACCTGCTGCCGCCGGACCGACCACCCTACCACCCCCCACCCTACCACCGAGCTGCCGCCTCACCATCACCCCAGGAGGACACCACAGAGGACCGGGTCACCGAGAGGTCAATCCGGGACAAGAAGGACATCGGTGCTCCCCTGTCCTGAGTCCCTCTGTCCCTCAACCGGTCTGACACAAGCTACGCCGGCAGAAGACACGATCCTACGGGCGGGACAGCCTTCACCAGGTTCGGGATGGGACTGAGCCAGAGTCAGTCCCAAGCAACACCGCGGTACGGCCACTGTATGTACCGGGGAGGGTTCGGCTACTGTACACCCCTCAGTTGCTTTCCCCCTGTAGCGCCGCCACAACGGCCACTGTACGTGTTGGAGGAAGGGACAGCCACTGTACGCCCTTCAGTTACAGCCACATCTGGAGATGGCCTCGGAGTGTTAGCTATTGAACGCACTCTTGCTAGCAAAGGAAGCAGAAGTGGAACTGCGATATCAGCCACTGTACGTGTCGGGGAGGGTTTGGCCATTGTATGTGTCAGGGAGGGTTCGTCCACTGTATGCCCTTCATCCACTACCTCTTCCTCCTATGGAAGTAACACCGCAGTAATGGCCACTGTACGTGCCGGGGAAGGAGCGGCCACTGTACGTCCTTCTGTTACTTCCCGTGGGGCAGGCAGTCCCGCGGTAACGGCCACTATACGTGCCGGGGAGGGAGTAGCCTCTGTGCGCCCCTCATCTGCCTCTTTCTCCTTCGAGAGCAGCACCGCCACAATGGCCACTGTATATGTGGGGGAAGGGACGGCCACTGTACACCCTTCAGCTGTGGACCCTGGGGATTACGGAACCGCCACATCGGCCACTGTGCGTGTGGGGGAAGGAACGGCCACTGTACGTCCTTCATGTGATCCCTGAGGTCCTCCTGGAGAAGGAGGTCCCTTGTGCAGCTGGCCTTCCACCTCTCAGCTGCATGGGACGCCCCTCTCTTACTCCCTCCAGGTATGGTTCCCCTCAGGTACTACCGGAGTGGTGGCGCTGCCCTGTGTCAGCCCTGCCGCCTACCCCTGGTTGGCCCCAGTCTCTGACAGACGCCAGACAGAAAAGGTGCCTCAGTCTGCCCCTGACGGCGCCCTTCCCTATAGGCGACCGCAGCACCCAGGCTCCCAGACTGGACTGGTGGGCCCCAGAGCCAGGCCGTTTGGGCTCCACTCCCCCACGGTTCCCCGCCCGGAAGAAGAGGCGACACGCCCATCTCCTGCAGCTGTTCGGCCCCAGTCCCAAGGGCCGCCCTTCAGGTCGAGGCCCCCAGGTCGAAGGGCCTCCCCGCACCCCACTGACGAGGCTCCAGCATGAGGGCCTCTCAGGTCGAGACCCCCAAATGGGAGAGCCTCCCTGCACCCCCCTGACGAAGAAAGCCCGGGCAGTGACACCCCTATGGGTAGTACACTGTCTCCTGCAGGAGGGCTCCCCAGTAGAGCCCCCTCCCACGCCCGGGCGCCTCTTGTGTTAAGCCCAGGAAACAAGGGCCAACAGTGACTGTAACGTATCTCGTGTGCCTTGGAAAACCACAGAGACGGGAGTGAACTGTGAGAGTGAAAGAGTGAGGCCAGAATAATATAAGTAGGACACAGTGAGGCAAATACCCAGGCAGAACACAAAAGACTAGTGAGCACGGACATAGAGCCATGTGGAAACGGCACGAGCGCGAGGAAAAGCCAAAAGTCTGTGAACAGTGTCTCTGCGACTAAGTAACTATCCTGAGTGTTGCGACTCGCGCTCTGATCAATTATACAGGAGAAATATTCACTCTCTCGACCCCTGGCCCTCTCTACCCCTAGTGCATCTGGTTGAGACTATTAAATACTAATTCTGCCTATAGACACAATTCGGGTATATATAACTTACAACTCACCAACGAGATATAATTGCAGAACTCTACTCTCTGCCTGTGCTGTGTGTGATACATATTATTGGGAAGCTAACTCTGTAAACCTGTCTCCATCATATCCTGTAACTCTTTGTTTTTATTGTAACAGTGTATTGAAATAAGCCAATAGATGTGTTAAGGTGTGCTGTCTAGTTTTTATGCCCTGTTCCTTTGTAAGTATTTTATTTCCGGTCAGGAAAGAGGATCCCGCTCAGTCGCGGGCGTTTTTAGTGCGAGAAGTCGAGCTAAAAACACCCCGCATAACACTAGTGGCCAGCGGTGGTTCTGGATCCGAGTAAAGCACAGAGGAACACAAAAGGGAAACCTGCACAATGACAGCCAAACCTCACATCTAATTGCCAAAGTTCAGTCCTGAACAATATGACATTGATGTTTACTTGGATATGGTAAAACCCCTCCTAGACATTGGGTTTGACACGGACAGAGAAAAAAATATCTGTCACACTACCCAACCTGGGCAAAATAATTGCTACTATAGCCATGAAAATCGTCCCTGACTTGACATGTGACCAATTTTCGCACATTGTGAAGCAGGCAGTGACGCCTTCGCTGGGCAGAGTTGTCGCCCTTTCGCAACTCGACGCCCTCACCTACGACGGATGTTTCGACGACACTTTTGTCCAGGCTAGGCCCCTCATCAGCGCCGTCTATCCCGAAGCTACCACTGTGACTCGGGATCAACACGCCTTTAACACCTTGCTGAGGATTCTCCCGAGCACAGTACCGTACGGGAACACTTCACCATCTATGATCCCTCAGGAGACATGGATCGTGACCTACAACTAGTCCGACGGCTCCTCGCCGCCCGCCCTATGCCACAATCTATCCACGCGGTGTGCAAATTCCCCACCACCAAACCCCAGCCACCCAAGGCAAGGACACCACCCACCCAGCCCACCCAACCCACCACGGAGCCATCTATCACCGTCCCCAGGGCTCACCCACAGAGAAAACGCCCCAACCCCAGAGAAAATTCCAACCTCATCTCTATTAACCCCTGGGAATTTACTGCCTGTAGTTGTACCTGCCCCCAGCATGACATCAGGGAACAGCTTAATGCGAACCGACGCAGGACCTTCAATCAGGGGCGCAGGAGTCTCATCCTTAGAGGACGACGCTCCAAAAGACGACGCTCCACCCATCATCTACCCTGAACCCGGCGACGAGCAGCCCGACGAAGAAGACAACACTCAGCGGATGGATTTTTAGGTCCGCTCCCGCACCTCCCCACGGTGGTGGGGGCCACTTCACACAAGTATAGACCCCCAGTCTACGACAAAATATGCCTGAACGGGGTCAAGGCTAGACTACTGGCGGATACGGGAGCTGCCAGGTCATGCCTGTATTCACACTTCTACTCCCGCCACAATTCCGCCTTTGGCTCCCTTCTCCCCACCTCAGCCAACCTCGTAGATGCTGGGGATGGCCCCCTGCCTATCCGTGGGGAAACTCGGGCCCTGCGGACTGAAACCCACCAAAAAGCATCCACCACTCATCCCTTCATCATCTTCGACTCCACATGTCGTGCATACAATGGCTACCTGGGGCTGGACCTCCTCCAAAAACTACACACCACCATCGACTGTCACCAGCGCCGACTCCACTTCAGTCCAGCCCCCAACGCCTCCCAAGATAAGACCAAAATCACCAGCCATCCAAACAACACATACAAACCACCTCCCCCTGACAGTCATCCTCCCCAACCCATCTGCACATGCAACTCCACTCCCTTATCACCTCACACCTCACCCCTTCACTCACCATCCCCATATTCCACCCAGCCTATGCCACCTCCTTCTCCAACTTTCCCTGATGCTATCGTCTCCGCTATCACCATTCCACCCCACCATGAGGCTTGGTTAGAACTAAACAGACCCTCCGGTACCTCCGTCCCCTTCTCTCCCGCCCTACCAACTGGACCCCTGTCATCATGTTTAGTGTCCCCGACTTTCCTCCCCCGCCATATCCGAACTATCCGTGTCGTGAACCTCGCTGCCACACCCTTTACCCTACCACGAGGACTAATTGTAGGTAACATGGAAGAACCCGAGCCTTGTACAACACCGCCTTCCAACCACCCCACTCTACCTACTCTCCCTCCGCACCTATCCACTTCCCAAACCAACAGCCTCCGACAATTATTCCTGGACTTCCAAGACCTCTTCTCATCTGGCCCTGCAGACATCGGCCACATGACTTACCTCAGCCATGAGATCCACACAACCAGACCACCCATTCGCCAACCATCACGCCGCAAAAACCCTAAACAATGGGCAGAGGAAGACCAGCAGGTCCAGGACATGCTTGATGCCGGGGTCATTTCCAACTCAAATAGCCCATGGTCCTCCCCCGTCATACTAGTTAGAAAAAAAGACGGAACAATGCGGTTCTGTGTGGATTACCGCAAACTCAATGATGTCACCACCAAGGACGCCCCTCCCCTCCCGAGAATCGATGATCCCCTCGACTCCCTACACGGCTCAACCTGGTTCTCCAAGCTAGACCTACAGTCAGGTTACTGGCAAGTCCCTGTTCATCCAGGGGACAAACAGAAGACGGCTTTCTCTACGTCAGACGGCAAACACTACGAGTTCAACGTCCTTCCCTTTCGGACTCTACAACTCCCCAGCTACAGCCTCCCGCCTCATGGAGTCTGTACTAGGCGGCCTAACCTGGGAAATCTGCCTGGCGTATCTTGACGACGTCATTGTTTTCAGTCACACCTGGGCCGACCACCTACACTGCCTCAAGCAAGTTTTCCTACGTATACGCCAGGCTGGACTAAAACTCAAGACTTCCAAATGCGTCCTAGCTGAGCGATCCGTCTCCTTCCTAGGACACGTGATCGGAGCCGAGGGCATCATACCTCACCCAGAAAAACTACATGCAATAGCAGACATCCCTCTACCTAAGGATGTCCACGAAACCTGTGCCTTCCTAGGCCTAACTTCATATAATCAGCGTTTCGTGAAAGGCTTCGCCGATATCGCCAAGTCACTCCATAACCTGACAAAGATAGGTGAACCGTTTGTATGGACTGAGGAAAGGCAAGCCGCATTCAACAACCTCCAGTCAAAACTCATCTCAGCCCCCATCGTTGCCTTTCCAGATTACAACACTTCCCCTTTCGTCTGTACACCGACGTCTTCCTCATTGCCATAGGAGCTGTACTAGCTCAAGTGCAGGATGGGCGCGAACACATCATCGCCTGCGCCAGCCACACCCTAAATCAGGCCGAACGTAATTACGTGGCCACTAAATGCGAGTGCCTTGGAATCATCTGGGTGCTTGACTACTTCCGGTCATACATCTCCGGCACCCACATAGTCATCATCACCAACCACCAATCCCTTCAGTGGCTACGCCAGCCCAGTACTAACGACGCCCAACTCATCCGGTGGCGAGAAGCTTTAGATGAGTTCGATTTCGAAATATCCTATCGGCCCGGCAAATTACACACCAATGCTGACGCCCTTTCCCGCCTACCCATCAATGCTATCTGCCCCAAACCTGACCTCCTTCAAATGTGGTGGGATAAACAATGCCCCACCTGGATTCCACAGCGCACATTTGCCAAAATACACCGGCACGGCGATCACCTGTTCAACTCAGACGGCCACATCATCCTCTACCCGACTGCCGCACATGACGCAATGCTGCACCTCCACGCCAACAACGGCATCCACCTCGGGACAAAGAAACTTTTGCAAGTTTTCAATGATATATATTGGACCTCTAACCCCTCCACCATCGCCAAAAGCATTGTTCAAGCATGCCGTGCCTGTGCCTTGGGCAAAGACACCCGGCCCAGCAGGGAAGCTAACCTTACAAAAACCATGGCAATTGCTCTCTCTCGATGTCGTCGGCCCCCTCACACCTAAAGCTTGATACAAATTTATCATCACCTTCGTGGACGTTTACTCCAAATTCCTCATCGCCTGTCCCACTGAAGAACACAATGCCCTTTCAGTTGCCGATGCCCTAGTCCGCCACATCTTTCCCTATTTCGGAATCCCACAGGCCTTACATTCAGACAACGCACCGGAAATTATGGGAAAAATCTTGGAGGAGCTCGCATCAATATTTGGCTATCGCATCTCCCACTCATCCCCATACTGGCCACAGGGAAACAGCATCTGCGAGAGGAGTCATAGATCCCTCCTAAATCAAGTAAGGACAAGAATCCTACAAACTGGGAATAACGACTGGCCAGCACACGTCAAAATCGTGCAATGGGGTTTGAGCACATGCCCCAGAGAGGACGGCATCACCCCCCACGAGCGAGTTTTCGGGGAATCCCCACTCCTCCTACCCCTCCGTCACCACCTCCAACTTCCCACCACACCCTCCACCACTGACCCCCTACACCACCTCAAACGACGCCTCCATCACCTCCAAGCACAACAGGACCTGCAGCCCGACACTAACCCCACCAACCCCTACATGCTGGGAGATTCCATCGTCGTGGCACACCTGCCTACCCCCACCAAGACCTCCCCCCATTTTGACGGCCCCTTCACCATCATCAAAGTCCCTAACCCCTATCAAGTCACGATTAACCACCAGGGGCAACCACGGACCTACAGAAACAGACATGTGCGTCCCTTCCCATCCTCCAACAATGACCCCACACTCACCCGCACGTCAAACACCACCTGCTGCGCACCTACCACCGCGGCGTCTTCAGAGAATTACCCCCCGGACTCCTACTCCTTCTCCCCATCCCCCTCCACCTCCCCTACAGTCACGCCACCTCCCCCCACTTCAGCCCCCGACACACCACCCACTCTCCCCGACTCCGATACCCCAACACCAACCATTCTCCATGCCTCTCCTACACCCACCCCACCGTCTCCTCCACACCCATCTCCAACACCATCCACGGCACTCTCCGCCCCGCCTACCCCCCGGCAACCAACACATTTCCCAACCACCACTGCTGCACCACTGCATCCTACCTCCCATCCCCCTAACCCCACCCCACGCACTACACCTGCCACCACACCACCCTCCAACCCACCACATGCGCCCACACCACCTCACACACACCACCCACACCACCACTTCTGCCCCCCCTTTACCCACTGACCATTCTCATTACACACGATGCGCCACACCACCGCCCACGACCGCCACCATCCAGAATCACACCTCAACACCACCACATGTCCAACCACCCTCTCCACTGACACCCACCCTCACCACCACGACCACCAGATCCGGACGCCTTTCCTGCCCACCATCTAGATACACCCCAACACCTCCATCTCCGCCCCATCCTACTCCCCATTTCCCAACACATGATAACTTCCCCTCAAACACCGCCCCCATCACCCTCCCCCTCCATCAAGCATGGTGGAAACTCCCCAAATCCCAATTTCCCAAAGAAAAACGCTCCTCCCACCAAACCATTCCCCATATAAACCCCAAGATCTCCTCACTCACCAGCATACAGCTTCTGCCCTTACACCAGGCACCACCACCCAAAATGAAGATTGAAAGGGTAACATGGCGCACCCACGACCGCCCCAGCATCAGGATACAGGCGATACACCAGCTCCTCTGGCTCCTACAGCAGACCACCTGACCATTGTCTCTACACCTCACCCTCAACCCCCACCAGGAGCCGAACCTCATCACCCGCCATTGGACCAGCCTCCTCAACCACCTCACATCGGCCCACCAGACCTCCACTACCACAACATACCACCTCCAGTCACGGGGCCTTGACTTCACCGCGGAAGGTGGTGAAATACCTGCCGCTGCCGGACCAACCACCCCACCACCCCCCACCCTACCACCGAGCTGCCACCTCACCACTACCCCAGGAGGATACCACGGAGGGCTGGGTCACCGAGAGGTCAACCCGGGATGAGAAGGACATCGGTGCTCCCCTGTCCTGAGTCCCTCTGTCCCTCAACCAGTCTGACACAAGCTACACCGGCAGAAGACGCGACCCTGCTGACGGGACAGCCTTCACCAGGTTCTGGGTGGGACTGAGCCAGAGTCAGTCCCAAGCAACACCACGGTACGGTCACTGTATGTACCGGGGAGGGTTCGGCCACTGTATGCCCCTTAGTTGCTTTCCCCCTGTAGTGCCACCACAACGGTCACTGTATGTGTGGGGGAAGGGACGGCCACTGTACGCCCTTCAGCTACAGCCACATCTGGAGACAGCCTCGGAGTGTTAGCTATTGAGTGCACTCTAGCTGGTAAAGGAAGCAGGAGTGGAACCGCGATATCGGCCACTGTATGTGTCGGGGAGGGGACGGCCACTGTACGCCCCTCATCCACTACCTCTTCCTCCTACAGGAGTAACACCGTGGTAACGGCCACTGTACGTGCCGGGGAAGGAGCGGCCACTGTACGTCCTTCTGTTACTTCCTGTGGGGCGGGCAGACCTGCGGTAACGGCCACTGTACATGCTGGGGAGGGAGTAGCCTCTGTGTGCCCCTCATCTGCCTCTTCCTCCTTCGGGAGCAGCACCGCCACAACAGCCACTGTACGTGTGAGGGAAGGGACGGCCACTGTACACCCTTCAGCTGTGGACCCTGGGGATTATGGAACCTCCACATCAGCCACTGTATGTGTGGGGGATGGAACGGCCACTGTACATCCTTCATCTGTGATCCCTGAGGTCCTCCCGGAGAAGGAGGTCCCTTGTGCGGCCGGCCTTCTACCTCTCGGCTGCGTGGGACGCCCCTCTCTTACTCCCTCCAGGTGTGGTTCCCCTGAGGTACTACCAGAGTGGTGGCGCGGCCCTGTGTCTGCCCTGCCGCCTACCCCTGGTCGGCCCCGGTCTCTGACGGACGCCAGACAGAAAAGGTGCTGCAGTCTGCCCCTGACTGCATCCTTCCCTATAGGCGACCGCAGCACCCAGGCTCCCAGACTGGACCGGCGGGCCCCAGAGCCAGGCCATTTGGGCTCCACTACCCCACGGCTCCCAGCCCGGAAGAAGAGGCGACAGGCCCTTCTCCCGCAGCTGTTCGGCCCCAGTCCCGAGGGCCACCCTTCAGGTTGAGGCCCCCAGGTCGGAGGGCCTCCCTGCACCCCACCGACGAGGCTCCAACACGAGGGCCTCTCAGGTCGAGACCCCCAAACGGGAGAGCCTCCCTGCACCCCCCTGATGAAGAAAGCCCGGGCAGTACACCCCTATGGGTAGTACACTGTCTCCTGCAGGAGGGCTCCCCAGTAGAGCCCCTCCCCACGCCCGGACGCCTCTTGTGTTAAGCCCAGGAAACAAGGGCCAACAGTGACTGTAACTTATCTCGTGTGCCTTGGAAAACCACAGAGATGGGAGTGAACAGTGACAGTGAAAGAGTGAGGCCAGAGTAATATAAGTAGCACACAATGAGACAAATACCCAGGCAGAACAGAAAAGACTAGTGAGCATGGACATAGAGCCATATGGAAATGGCATGAGCACGAGGAAAAACCAAAAGTCTGTGAACAGTGTCTCCGTGACTAAGTAACTGTCTCTAGTGTCGCGACTCACACTCTGATCAATTATAGTAATATTCACTCTCTCGACCCCCTGGCCCTCTCTACCCCCAGTGCATCTGGTTGAGACTATTAACCCCTTAACCGTGGGGCATCACTTTCATGACGCTTGGGAGCAAGGGATCATACCGCGGGGCATCACTTTTGTGATTCTGTTATTTTGAATTCGCCCGGGCTTTCAAGTGGTGGCTTGTATCATCTATCAGTACTCCCAGTGTCCAACACTAGTCAGCACTCCTAATCTCATCTGTACTCCCATCCATTGCTGACAATTTAGCCATTTCTCCCCGTTCTTGACTCCCCTCCTTACCTCCCCTCTATTACCCTCTCCTCTCGCCTGCCTGGCTGTGCTACGCTAAGTAAATCTTCCCTGGAATTTTCCACTGATTTCATCCATTGAAATAAGCCCTATGCCCTATTCTTATACCAAATAATATATACAAAAAAGAAATAAGGTGAGAGTGCCATACACCTGGAATTGGCTAATTATCACCTGACAACACCTCACGTGCACTCGTTCGCTAATTTTCGCTGTTTATTTCCCCTTGAAATATGCCGTATAATCTATTATTGTAATAAAAATATATATAAGAAAGGAAGGGAGAAGCCTAAGTGATATTTACATTCACCTGGAACTACCTAATTATTGCAGGCCACCACACTGTATTCTACGGCAAGTAAATCTTCCCTGGAATTTTCCACTGATTTCATCCATTGAAATAAGCCCTATGCCCTATTCTTATTCCAAAATAATATATACAAAAAAGAAGTAAGGTAAGTGATAGTGTCATACACCTGAAATTGGCTAATTATCACCTGACAACACCTCACATGCACTCGTTCACTAATTTTCGCTGTTTATTTCCCCATGAAATATGCCGTATAATCTATTCTCGTAAGAAAAATATATATAAGGAGGGAAGGGAGAAGCCTAAGTTATATTTACATTCACCTGGAACTACCTAATTTATAATGTATTGTCTAGATTTCCTGTCAGTCATTTCATAGCTATATATTAGCAGCTCTCACGAGGCTGACGTTGGCAGTAATGCACTCTCCCTAGGTAGGCCACCCCGGCCCACCAGTATCAGTTTACTGTCGTCTTTCAAGGTGAAAGTATGTCGGATTCGCGCCTGCTAAATTCCGCCGCTTTTTAGCCCCATGCAGAGGGCCCTGTGACCTCTACCCCCTACTAAACCTCGTGTGGAAAGAGGTAAAGGGGTGACAAATGATCGAGTGACTACGATCTTTCTGGTGAGTAAAACAGTGTAAGTGGAATTGTAAATAATGTGTAAATAATGTGTAAACAGCAAGTGAAAGCAATGAATATAAATATAAGTGAACAGTGGAAAATAGTTTTATAAGTTACTGCAAGTGACAGTGCCTAACACAGTGTAAATACAATAGAAATGTAAATAATGTAAATAAAATAGAGAACGTAAATAGAAATGTAAATGAGTAGTATTATAGGAATACGAGTATATGTACTAGGAGTAATGAAAGTGAAAGTTTCACTCTAGCATGTATGAATACTGTGAGTTATGAGAGTGAAGGTGAAAGTGACATTCACTCTCAACGCTAGTATACAGGACGAGAAAGTGAATGCTACGTATTTTACTGAAAGAGAAATTGAATGCCTACAGTGACAATAAACTACTATTACTGAAGGAAACTTATGGATAAAGACTGTAGATATATATAAGTGTTATATAGTAATAGAAATATAAACTGTGAGTGTTTTTATGAATAATAAATGACAGAACACCAGTGGCGAACGATGTCAAGTGGGAAGGTCATACGCCCTCGTAATTTTCATTGCTTTCACAGTGTTTTTTGTTTTTGAAGTATGGATTCCAAACTATTTGAGAATCATAGAATAGTGTTTCTAGTGATAATATCAGGCTGTGGTAATCATATTACGGGTTGTCGGGAAGTGTATAGTGGAGACTTCATTACCCAACTTCAGAGGTCTCCACAAGTCCTACGGTACTCGACGAAGGCTCAACAAACACCCCAGGAGAAAGCTGAAGGTATGTGCCATAAGCATATTTGATTTTAATATTCTAGGACTAATAACTGATTTTTGGCAAATATTTTTTGAGAGTATGCCAGAGCGCAAATATGCCAGCGGGGGCCGCAAGTCAAAGCTAAACAAGCCCGCGGTTAAGGTATTAAATACTAATTCTGCCTATAGACACAATACTGGTATATGTAACTTACAACTCAGCATCGAGATATAATTGCAGAACTCTACTCTCTGGCTGTGCTGTGTGTGATACATATTATTGGGAAGCTAACCCTATAAACCTGTCTCCATCATATCCTGTAACTCTTTGTTTTTATTGTAACAGTGTATTGAAATAAGCCAATAGATGTGTTAAGGTGTGCTGTCTAGTTTTTATGCCCTGTTCCTTTGTGTTTTATTTCCGGTCTGGAAAGAGGACCCTGCTCAGTCGCGGGCGTTTTTAGTGAGAAGTCGAGCTAAAAACACCTCACATAACATTATCCAAATTAGTCACGGGCAGCAAAACGGAGTCAGGGCTGGGTAACAGCGGCCGATGGTGAGAGGGTGATTTTGAGAGCGGGGGATGGGGAAGGGGGCAGGCCACTGGCCTGGAACGAAATGGGTAAGCATTAGCAGCCAGAACTAACCACTTGTCTTCAGTATAAAGTGTTTCCTGTTACAATTATCCTTGCTACCTGCCAGTTACTTTTCCCACCTCAGGCACGGGAAACAAAATGGCGTGAAGAATGCCTATGAGGAAATAGCGAAAGGTTGATTTTATTGAAGGAGGAGAGATATTACCAAGGCTGTGCAGTCCTTTGCCTGTGTCTAATTGTTGTATCGTCTCTACATACGTGAACACACACACACACACACACACACACACACACACCTCTAAAGGTAACCTTCCAGAGTGTAAACACCGTGGAGGAGATACTAAAAAATGCAAAGAATCTTATGGAAAAAGAGAAGTTCAAAAATGTATAGGTAAAAAGATGCCTAACACAAGAGGAACTGGAATTACTGAAAGAGAAGAGGGAGGAAACAAAAACAAAAAATGAGGGAAGATCAGAAGAGGAGAACACATTTTTTCTTTTTTATAAAGTAATAGGATTGCAGGTACGAAAGTGGTACATAAACAGGAGGGAATAACAAGGAGGAAGGTAGTAGAACCATGTCATGACGAGTATATAAACAAGATGATTAACTTGATGTACTCAAATGTGGATGGAATGGTAACTAAATTATTAGAGATAAATGATTATGTCAGAGAAAATGAACCACATATAATATGCCTAACTGAAACAAAATTAACACCAAGGATATCGAATGACATCCTAAACTTAAAGGAATATAATATATGGAGATGAGATAGGAACTTAAAAAAAAAGGTGGAATTATAATATTAACTAAGAAAAATCTAAAAAGTCAAAGAAATAGAATTAGATATACCCTCACAAGTAGAACTGATTGCAGTAGTGATCAATACATCTGAAGGGAAAGTAATTGTAGCCAATTTGTACATGCCACCCAGATCAAACACATGGGAAAGAGACGAATATGAGGACCTGGCAGAGAGTACAATTCAGAGTTTAAGAGCATTACTACATAAAATGGAAGAGAAATCGGAAAGAATTATACTAACTGGAGATTTTAATACAAATATAAATTGGAATACTTTAGATATAATTAGCCAAGAAAGCTGTTGGGACCAAAAGCTCCTGGATCTCGTGCAAGAGTTTTTCCTAACGCAACATGTGAGGGAAACCACCAGAAAAAGAGGACTCGAAGTACCTTCAGTGCTAGATCTAATATTTACTGGACAAGAAAATGATATTGACAGTTTAATATATCACCCTCCACTCGGCAAAAGTGATCATGCAGTACTAAATTACAACTTCAGGATAGCATATCACATAGTTAACAGCAATGAAAGTTACAAAAAGAGCTTAAACTATAAAAAGGGAAATTATCATGACCCAAAGAAGCATTTCTTAGAAGCTGATTGGGAAAATGAGCTTAGAGGACAAGATTTAAATGCTGTATATAAAAAATTCTGTGAATTTTATGAAATAGGAGACCAGAAGTACATCCCACAGCACAAAGAAGCAGAAAATAAAATAAAGAAGTGGTTCAATACAGAATGTAAAAAACCAAAAGAAAGAAGAGATTTGTTGTGGAATAGATACAGAAGACACAATAGTGAAAGGGCGTATAATAATTACAAACAGGCAAGAAACGATTATACAAGAATAAGGAGGGAAACCCAAAAACAGTTTGAGGAGGATATCATAGATAAAAGTAGTGATCAACCGAATCTATTTTACAGCTTCATCAGAAGCAAACCCAAAGTAAAAGATAAAATACAATCCATTACTGCGAGGGAATCACCTATACACAAGAGGAGGATATTTGTGAAGCACTAAATAAGAATTTCCAATCAGTTTTTACAGAAGAAAAAATTTTGAGAGGGACTATGTGGAACATGCTTATCCACACATACTACCAGATATACAAATATCAGAAAAAGAAATACAGGAAGAGTTAAGTAAATTAGACAGAGGAAAAGCAAATGGTCCTGATGAAATTTCATGTTCGGTGCTACGAGAATGTGCAAAGGAGTTAAGTAAACCATTATTTTTAATTTTCAAGAAGTCCTTGAGTCAAGGTAAACTACCTGATATTTGGAAGAAAACAAACATTGTCCCCTTATTCAAGAAAGGAAATAGACAAAATCCACTCAACTACCGACCAGTGTCACTGACCAGTGTTGTAAGCAAGGTATTAGAAAAGTTATAAGAAAAGCTTGGGTAAATCATCTAGAACACAGTATGATAACAGAAAGACAGTTTGGTTTCAGAAAAGGAAAATCATGTGTTACGAATCTGTTGTGCTACTATGACAGAGTAACAAACACAATGCAGGAAAGAGAAGGATGGGTGGACAGTATCTATTTAGATTTCAAGAGAGCATTTGACAGTACCACACCAAAGACTTTTATGGAAATTGTACCATCAAGGAGGAATTCGAGGCAAACTGTATTGTTGGATGCAAGATTTTCTCATAAAAAGAGAAATGAGAACAGTACTAAGGGGAAATTACTCATCATGGAAAGAAGTGACTAGTGGAGTACCACAGGGCTCAGTGTTCACCAATCGTGTTTTTAGTGTATATAAATGATATAGACAGTAACACTGGAAATGAAAGCTATCTAAATATGTTTGCAGATGATGCAAAAATGCAAAGGAGAATTACTAACACTGTCTCTTGTAAAGAGCTACAAGAAGAATTAAATAAACTTCATGAATGGAGTAATACATGGCAAATGGAATTCAATGTGGACAAGTGTCATGTAATCAAGTTTGGTAAAAGTGGAAAAAGACCTGACTGGGATTATACGATAGGAAATAAAACCCTACACACATCAGAAAGAGAGAAGGACCTAGGTGTGATTATCAACAACAGACTAACTACGGCTGACCACATGAGTGAGAAGGTACGGAACATATATGCACTGCTTGCAAATATGAGAATAGCATTCACATACATAAATGAAGACATGCTAAGAAGGATAATAACATCATTCATCAGACCAGCCCTGGAGTATGCATCAGTAGCCTGGAGTCATCTCAAAAAGCACATAGACAAGATTGAAAAAGTTCAAAGGGCCGCTACAAAATGGGTACCAAGCTTAAGGGATCTAAGCTACGAAGAAAGACTAAATAAACTGAATCTACCAACATTACAGGAGAGAAGGAAAAGAGGTGACATGATAATGCTATATAAATGCATATCAGGGAAGAAGAAAATAGAGATAAATGTTTACTTAACCTATGGGGACGCATCAGCAAGAGGACACTGCAAAAAACTGCATAAGAAGAGAGGTGATAAAGACGTAAGGAAATTCAGTTTCCCAAACAGAGCAATTGATCAATGGAATGCACTACCGAATGAAATAGTGTGTGCCAAAACAATTTACAAATTTAAGGATATGTACGATAAATATGGTTTAAGACACGGGACAGTACGAGCTTAACTCATTCCTGTAAAGATACAATTAGGTAAGAACAATTAGGTAAGAATACACACACACACACACGTATACATACCCAGTTAAATTATGAAAACTGAGGTACACACACACACACACACACACACACACACACACGTACACATACCTAGTTAAAGTATGAAAACTGAGATACACACACACACACACACACACACACACACACGTATACATACCCAGTTAAATTATGAAAACTGAGGTACACACACACACACACACACACACACACACACACACACACACACACACACGTACACATACCTAGTTAAAGTATGAAAACTGAGATACACACACACACACACAGTGGGAGTCACAGATAGCAAACGTGCGACCTCGGTGCTCCGAACCAGCATGGCCAGTGGCATTACCTAAATTAGTATCTTTTTATGAGTCAAGCTCTGTACCAGGTTAGACTAAATGATTTTTCATTATTAAAAGAAAAAAAATAATAAGAAGTTTAAACAAAACTTGTTCAAACAGAAAAGAGAACCAAGAGGTGAAAGAATGCGCTCAGTCAGCTGAGGTTTGTTTAGACTACAGCTGCACGGGGTATGTAAGTACATGTACTCTGTGCTTTTAGTATTGCAAAATGGACACATACTTTAGTAAAGCAAATTTGGAAAAGAAAAGGGATAAAGGTAGAAAGCAAGATGATGATTTCTACCAAGAACTGGTTGAAGTGGAGACGCACAATAGACTGGTTGAACGTGTACACAAACTAGAAATGGCTTTCAAAAATGAAATTGATGAAATAAAGAAGCAGATGCACTTGCAAAAGGAAGAAATAGAAAAACTAGGAAGGGAGGCCAATAAGAAAGACACAACCATCAGTGAACTAACAGTGGAACTGAGTACACTTAGGAAGAAAATGAGTGAAATGGCAAGTACAGTAGTCAATCACGAGAGTGTTATGGAAGAGTTAAAAAATGATACAGAGACAATTAGGCAAGTAAGCAGTCTGATAGACCAAAGCAGTGATATTGAGGAGAAGATAACACAGGTGAATGAAGCTGTGCAAAGCTACAAAAATGATGTGGAAACCACGTATGCTGAAATGATGAAAGAAAAGAAAGACTTAGAAACAAGGGTGGAGGAAAAAAGCTTTAAAAAGGAAGTGAAAAGAATAATCCAAAACAATCCAAAGTTAGTCAGAGATTCAGTAGATATAAACAAATCTATAGTAATCACTGGTATAGAAGAGGAAGAAGTAAAAAACAAGATCACAAGAGACAAAAAGGAGATGGCAAATGTAATGAGCTTACTGAAAGAAGTATCAGAGGAAATCTGTAGAAGACATAGAGGAACACAAAAGGTTAGGGAAATACAAGAAAAGCAAGACAAGACCTCTCAAGGTGACTTTCCAGAGTGTAAACACTGTGGAGGAGATACTAAAAAATGCAAAGAATCTTATGGAAAAAGAGAAGTTCAAAAATGTATAGATAAAAAGATGCCTAACACAAGAGGAAGTGGAATTACTGAAAGAGAAGAGGGAGGATCAGAAGAGGAGAAGAACAAATTTTTTTTTACAAAGTAATAGGATTGCAGGTACGAAAGTGGTACATAAACAGGAGGGAATAAAAAGGAGGAAGGTAGTAGAACCAAGTCATGACAAGTATATAAACAAGATGATAAAGTTGATGTACTCAAATGTGGATGGAGTGGTATCTAAATTACTAGAGATGAATGATTATGTCAGAGAAAATGAACCACAAATAATATGCCTAACTGAAACAAAATTAACACCAAGGATATCCAATGACATACTAAACTTAGAGGAATACAATATATGGAGAAGAGACATAAATTTAAAAAAAAGGAGGAGAAATTATAATATTAACTAAGAAAAATCTAAAAGTCAAGGAAATAAAACTAGATATACCATCACAAGTAGAACTGATTGCGGTAGAGATCAACACATCTGAAGGGAAAGTAACTGTAGCCAATTTGTACATGCCACCCAGATCAAACACATGGGAAAGAAACGAATATGAGGACCTGGCAGAGAGTACAATTCAGAGTTTAAGAGCATTACTACATAAAATGGAAGAGGAATCGGAAAGAATTATACTAACTGGAGATTTTAATACAAATATAAATTGGAATACTTTAGATATAATTAGCCAAGAAAGCTGTTGGGACCAAAAGCTCCTGGATCTCGTGCAAGAGTTTTTCCTAACGCAACATGTGAGGGAAACCATCAGAAAAAGAGGACTCGACGTACCTTCATTGCTAGATCTAGTATTTACTGGACAAGAAAATGATATTGACAGTTTAATATATCACCCTCCACTCGGCAAAAGTGATCATGCAGTACTAAATTACAACTTCAGGATAGCATATCACATAGTTAACAGCAATGAAAGTTACAAAAAGAGCTTAAACTATAAAAAGGGAAATTATCATGACCTAAAGAAGTATTTCCTAGAAGTTGATTGGGGAAATGAGCTTAGAGGACAAGATTTAAATGCTGTATATAAAAAATTCTGTGAATTTTATGAAATAGGAGTCCAGAAGTACATCCCACAGCACAAAGAAGCAGATAAGAAAATACAGAAATGGTTCAATACAGAATGTAAAAAATCAAAAGAAAGAAGAGATTTGTTGTGGAATAGATACAGAAGACACAATAGTGAAAGGGCGTATAATAATTACAAACAGGCAAGAAACGATTATACAAGAATAAGGAGGGAAGCCCAAAAACAGTTTGAGGAGGATATAATAAATAAAAGTAGTGATCAACCAAAGCTGTTTTACAGCTTCATCAGAAGCAAAACCAAAGTAAAAGATATAATACAATCCATTACGGAAGAGGGAATCACTTATACGCAAGAGAAAGATATTTGTGAAGTACTAAATAACAATTTCCAATTAGTTTTTACAAAAGAAAAAAATTTTGAAAGGGACTATGTGGAACATGCATGTCCACACATACTACCAGATATACAAATAGCAGAAAAAGTAATACAGGAGGAGTTAAGTAAATTAGACAGAGGAAAAGCAAGTGGTCCTGATGAAATTTCATATTGGGTACTACGAGAATGTGCAAAGGAGTTAAGTAAACCATTGTTTTTAATTTTCAAGAAGTCCTTCAGTCAAGGTAAACTACTTGATATTTGCAAGAAAGCAAATATTGTCCCCTTATTCAAGAAAGGAAATAGACAAAATCCACTCAACTATCGACCAGTGTTGTAAGCAAAGTATTAGAAAAGCTTATAAGAAAAGCTTGGGTAAATCATCTAGAAGAACACAGTATGATAACAGAAAGACAGTTTGGTTTCAGAAAAGGAAAATCATGTGTTACTAATCTGTTGAGCTACTATGACAGAGTAACAAACACAATACAGGAAAGAGAAGGATGGGTGGACAGTATCTATTTAGATTTCAAGAGAGCATTTGACACAATACCACACCAAAGACTTTTATGGAAATTGTACCATCAAGGGGGAATTCGAGGCAAACTGTTTTGTTGGATGCAAGATTTTCTCATAAAAAGAGAAATGAGAACAGTACTAAGAGGAAACTATTCATCATGGAAAGAAGTGACTAGTGGAGTACCACAGGGTTCAGTGCTGGCACCAATCATGTTTTTAGTGTATATAAATGATATAAACAGTAACACTGGAAATGAGAGCTATCTGAATATGTTTGCAGATGATGCAAAAATACAAAAGGAGAATTACTAACACAGACTGTTGTAAAGAGCTACAAGAAGAATTAAATAAACTTCATGAATGGAGTAATACATGGCAAATGGAATTCAATGTGGACAAGTGTCATGTAATCAAATTTGGTAAAAGTGGAAAAAGACCTGATTGGGATTATAAGTTAGGAAATAAAACCCTACACACATCAGAAAGAAAGAAGGACCTAGGTGTGATTATCAATAACAAACTATCTCCGGCTGACCACATCAGCGAGAAGGTACGGAACATGTATACACTGCTTGCAAATATGAGAATAGCATTCACATAAAAAAATGAAGACATGCTAAGAAGGATAATAACATCATTCATTAGACCAACCCTGGAATATGCATCAGTAGTCTGGAGTCCTCATCTCAAAAAACACATAGACAAGATAGAAAAAGTTCAAAGGGCCGCTACAAGATGGATACCAAGCTTAAGGGACCTAAGTTACGAAGAAAGACTAAATAAACTGAATCTACCAACACTACAGGAGAGAAGGAGAAGAGGTGACATGATAATGCTATATAAGTGCATATCAGGGAAGGAGAAAATAGACATAAATGATTACTTAGCTTATGGGGAATCATCAGCAAGAGGACACTGCAAAAAACTGCATAAGAAGAGAGGTGATAAAGACGTAAGGAAATTCAGTTTCCCAAACAGAGCAATTGATCAGTGGAATGCACTACCGAATGAAATAGTGTGTGCCAAAACAATTCACAAATTTAAGGATATGTACGATAAATATGGTTTGAGACACGGGACAGTACGAGCTTGACTCATTCCTGTAAAGATACAATTAGGTAAGAACACACACACACACACACACACACGTGCGCGCGTGCGTATGCACTCACGCATGCATGAACACACGTACACATACATACATACATATATATTTACATTCAGAGAGAGAGAGAGAGCAAATCAATTTAGTGACCTTAGTCGACTTTCTGGGCAGTGTAGTAATATTTTATCAAGGAATTTCCTGTAAAAATAGTTTACCCACTCACATCTCTTTCTATAACGGAGAGAGAGAGAGAGAGAGAGAGAGAGAGAGAGAGTAGCAATAGACAGGTAGAGACAGAAACAGATAGAGACATAAAAAGAGACATAGTTAAAGAGAGACAGGAAAATATGGAGGAGATATATATATATATGAGACATAGTTAAAGAGAGACAGGAAAATATGGAGGAGATATATATATATATATATATATATATATATATATATATATATATATATCTCCTCCATATTTTCCTGTCTCTCTTTAACTATGTCTCTTTTTATGTCTCTATCTGTTTCTGTCTCTACCTGTCTATTGCTACTCTCTCTCTCTCTCTCTCTCTCTCTCTCTCTCTCTCTCTCTCTCCGTTATAGAAAGAGATGTGAGTGGGTAAACTATTTTTACAGGAAATTCCTTGATAAAATATTACTACACTGCCCAGAAAGTCGACTAAGGTCACTAAATTGATTTGCTCTCTCTCTCTTTCTCTCTGAATGTAAATATATATGTATGTATGTATGTGTGCGTGTGTTCATGCATGCGTGAGTGCATACGCACGCGCGCACGTGTGTGTGTGTGTGTGTGTGTGTGTGTGTGTGTGTGTTCTTACCTAATTGTATCTTTACAGGAATGAGTCAAGCTCGTACTGTCCCGTGTCTTAAACCATATTTATCGTACATATCCTTAAATTTGTTAATTGTTTTGGCACACACTATTTCATTCGGTAGTGCATTCCACTGATCAATTGCTCTGTTTGGGAAACTGAATTTCCTTACGTCTTTATCACCTCTCTTCTTATGCAGTTTTTTGCAGTGTCCCCTTGCTGATGCTTCCCCATAAGCTAAGTAATCATTTATGTCTATTTTCTCCTTCCCTGATATGCACTTATATAGCATTATCATGTCACCTCTTCTCCTTCTCTCCTGTAGTGTTGGTAGATTCAGTTTATTTAGTCTTTCTTCGTAGCTTAGGTCCCTTAAGCTTGGTATCCATCTTGTAGCGGCCCTTTGAACTTTTTCTATCTTGTCTATGTGTTTTTTGAGATGAGGACTCCAGACTACTGATGCATATTCCAGGGTTGGTCTAATGAATGATGTTATTATCCTTCTTAGCATGTCTTCATTTTTTTATGTGAATGCTATTCTCATATTTGCAAGCAGTGTATACATGTTCCGTACCTTCTCGCTGATGTGGTCAGCCAGAGATAGTTTGTTATTGATAATCACACCTAGGTCCTTCTTTCTTTCTGATGTGTGTAGGATTTTATTTCCTAACTTATAATCCCAATCAGGTCTTTTTCCACTTTTACCAAATTTGATTACATGACACTTGTCCACATTGAATTCCATTTGCCATGTATTACTCCATTCATGAAGTTTATTTAATTCTTCTTGTAGCTCTTTACAACAGTCTGTGTTAGTAATTCTCCTTTTGTATTTTTGCATCATCTGCAAACATATTCAGATAGCTCTCATTTCCAGTGTTACTGTTTATATCATTTATATACACTAAAAACATGATTGGTGCCAGCACTGAACCCTGTGGTACTCCACTAGTCACTTCTTTCCATGATGAATAGTTTCCTCTTAGTACTGTTCTCATTTCTCTTTTTATGAGAAAATCTTGCATCCAACAAAACAGTTTGCCTCGAATTCTTCCTTGATGGTACAATTTCCATAAAAGTCTTTGGTGTGGTACTGTGTCAAATACTCTCTTGAAATCTAAATAAATACTGTCCACCCATCCTTCTCTTTCCTGTATTGTGTTTGTTACTCTGTCATAGTAGCTCAACAGATTAGTAACACATGATTTTCCTTTTCTGAAACCAAACTGTCTTTCTGTTATCATACTGTGTTCTTCTAGATGATTTACCCAAGCTTTTCTTATAAACTTTTCTAATACTTTGCTTACAACACTGGTCAGTGACACTGGTCGGTAGTTGAGTGGATTTTGTCTATTTCCTTTCTTGAATAAGGGGACAATATTTGCTTTCTTCCAAATATCAAGTAGTTTACCTTGACTGAAGGACTTCTTGAAAATTAAAAACAATGGTTTACTTAACTCCTTTGCACATTCTCGTAGTACCCAACATGAAATTTCATCAGGACCACTTGCTTTTCCTCTGTCTAATTTACTTAACTCCTCCTGTATTACTTTTTCTGCTATTTGTATATCTGGTAGTATGTGTGGACATGCATGTTCCACATAGTCCCTTTCAAAATTTTTTCTTTTGTAAAAACTAATTGGAAATTCTTATTTAGTGCTTCACAAATATCTTTCTCTTGCGTATAAGTGATTCCCTCGTCCGTAATGGATTGTATTATATCTTTTACTTTGGTTTTGCTTCTGATGAAGCTGTAAAACAGCTTTGGTTGATCACTACTTTTATTTATTATATCCTCCTCAAACTGTTTTTGGGCTTCCCTCCTTATTCTTGTATAATCGTTTCTTGCCTGTTTGTAATTATTATACGCCCTTTCACTATTGTGTCTTCTGTATCTATTCCACAACAAATCTCTTCTTTCTTTTGATTTTTTACATTCTGTATTGAACCATTTCTGTATTTTCTTATCTGCTTCTTTGTGCTGTGGGATGTACTTCTGGACTCCTATTTCATAAAATTCACAGAATTTTTATATACAGCATTTAAATCTTGTCCTCTAAGCTCATTTCCCCAATCAACTTCTAAGAAATACTTCTTTAGGTCATGATAATTTCCCTTTTTATAGTTTAAGCTCCTTTTGTAACTTTCATTGCTGTTAACTATGTGATATGCTATCCTGAAGTTGTAATTTAGTACTGCATGATCACTTTTGCCGAGTGGAGGGTGATATATTAAACTGTCAATATCATTTTCTTGTCCAGTAAATATTAGATCTAGCACTGAAGGTACGTCGAGTCCTCTTTTTCTGATGGTTTCCCTCACATGTTGCGTTAGGAAAAACTCTTGCACGAGATCCAGGAGCTTTTGGTCCCAACAGCTTTCTTGGCTAATTATATCTAAAGTATTCCAATTTATATTTGTATTAAAATCTCCAGTTAGTATAATTCTTTCCGATTCCTCTTCCATTTTATGTAGTAATGCTCTTAAACTCTGAATTGTACTCTCTGCCAGGTCCTCATATTCGTTTCTTTCCCATGTGTTTGATCTGGGTGGCATGTACAAATTGGCTACAGTTACTTTCCCTTCAGATGTGTTGATCTCTACTGCAATCAGTTCTACTTGTGATGGTATATCTAGTTTTATTTCATTGACTTTTAGATTTTTCTTAGTTAGTATTATAATTTCTCCTTTTTTTTAAATTTATGTCTCTTCTCCATATATTGTATTCCTCTAAGTTTAGTATGTCATTGGATATCCTTGGTGTTAATTTTGTTTCAGTTAGGCATATTATTTGTGGTTCATTTTCTCTGACATAATCATTCATCTCTAGTAATTTAGATACCACTCCATCCACATTTGAGTACATCAACTTTATCATCTTGTTTATATACTTGTCATGACTTGGTTCTACTACCTTCCTCCTTTTTATTCCATCCTGTTTATGTACCACTTTCGTACCTGCAATCCTATTACTTTGTAAAAAAAAATTTGTTCTTCTCCTCTTCTGATCCTCCCTCTTCTCTTTCAGTAATTCCACTTCCTCTTGTGTTAGGCATCTTTTTATCTATATATTTTTGAACTTCTCTTTTTCCATAAGATTCTTTGCATTTTTTAGTATCTCCTCCACAGTGTTTACACTCTGGAAAGTCACCTTTAGAGGTCTTGTCTTGCTTTTCTTGTATTTCCCTAACCTTTTGTGTTCCTCTATGTCTTCTACAGATTTCCTCTGATACTTCTTTCAGTAAGCTCATTACATTTGCCATCTCCTTTTTGTCTCTTGTGATCTTGTTTTTTACTTCTTCCTCTTCTATACCAGTGATTACTATAGATTTGTTTATATCTACTGAATCTCTGACTAACTTTGGATTGTTTTGGATTATTCTTTTCACTTCCTTTTTAAAGCTTTTTTTCCTCCACCCTTGTTTCTAAGTCTTTCTTTTCTTTCATCATTTCAGCATACGTGGTTTCCACATCATTTTTGTAGCTTTGCACAGCTTCATTCACCTGTGTTATCTTCTCCTCAATATCACTGCTTTGGTCTATCAGACTGCTTACTTGCCTAATTGTCTCTGTATCATTTTGAACTCTTCCATAACACTCTCGTGATTGACTACTGTACTTGCCATTTCACTCATTTTCTTCCTAAGTGTACTCAGTTCCACTGTTAGTTCACTGATGGTTGTGTCTTTCTTATTGGCCTCCCTTCCTAGTTTTTCTATTTCTTCCTTTTGCAAGTGCATCTGCTTCTTTATTTCATCAGTTTCATTTTTGAAAGCCATTTCTAGTTTGTGTACACGTTCAACCAGTCTATTGTGCGTCTCCACTTCAACCAGTTCTTGGTAGAAATCATCATCTTGCTTTCTACCTTTATCCCTTTTCTTTTCCAAATTTGCTTTACTAAAGTATGTGTCCATTTTGCAATACTAAAAGCACAGAGTACATGTACTTACATACCCCGTGCAGCTGTAGTCTAAACAAACCTCAGCTGACTGAGCGCATTGTTTCACCTCTTGGTTCTCTTTTCTGTTTGAACAAGTTTTGTTTAAACTTCTTATTATTTGTTTTCTTTTAATAATGAAAAATCATTTAGTCTAACCTGGTACAGAGCTTGACTCATAAAAAGATACTAATTTAGGTAATGCCACTGGCCATGCTGGTTCGGAGCACCGAGGTCGCACGTTTGCTATCTGTGACTCCCACTGTGTGTGTGTGTGTGTGTGTGTGTATCTCAGTTTTCATACTTTAACTAGGTATGTGTACGTGTGTGTGTGTGTGTGTGTGTGTGTGTGTGTGTGTGTACCTCAGTTTTCATAATTTAACTGGGTATGTATACGTGTGTGTGTGTGTGTGTGTGTGTGTGTATTCTTACCTAATTGTTCTTACCTAATTGTATCTTTACAGGAATGAGTTAAGCTCGTACTGTCCCTTGTCTTAAACCATATTTATCGTACATATCCTTAAATTTGTAAATTGTTTTGGCACACACTATTTCATTCGGTAGTGCATTCCATTGATCAATTGCTCTGTTTGGGAAACTGAATTTCCTTACGTCTTTATCACCTCTCTTCTTATGCAGTTTTTTGCAGTGTCCTCTTGCTGATGCGTCCCCATAGGTTAAGTAAACATTTATCTCTATTTTCTTCTTCCCTGATATGCATTTATATAGCATTATCATGTCACCTCTTTTCCTTCTCTCCTGTAATGTTGGTAGATTCAGTTTATTTAGTCTTTCTTCGTAGCTTAGATCCCTTAAGCTTGGTACCCATTTTGTAGCGGCCCTTTGAACTTTTTCAATCTTGTCTATGTGCTTTTTGAGATGAGGACTCCAGGCTACTGATGCATACTCCAGGGCTGGTCTGATGAATGATGTTATTATCCTTCTTAGCATGTCTTCATTTATGTATGTGAATGCTATTCTCATATTTGCAAGCAGTGCATATATGTTCCGTACCTTCTCACTCATGTGGTCAGCCGTAGTTAGTCTGTTATTGATAATCACACCTAGGTCCTTCTCTCTTTCTGATGTGTGTAGGATTTTATTTCCTATCGTATAATCCCAGTCAGGTCTTTTTCCACTTTTACCAAACTTGATTACATGACACTTGTCCACATTGAATTCCATTTGCCATGTATTACTCCATTCATGAAGTTTATTTAATTCTTCTTGTAGCTCTTTACAAGAGACAGTGTTAGTAATTCTCCTTTGCATTTTTGCATCATCTGCAAACATATTTAGATAGCTTTCATTTCCAGTGTTACTGTCTATATCATTTATATACACGAAAAACACGATTGGTGAACACTGAGCCCTGTGGTACTCCACTAGTCACTTCTTTCCATGATGAGTAATTTCCCCTTAGTACTGTTCTCATTTCTCTTTTTATGAGAAAATCTTGCATCCAACAATACAGTTTGCCTCGAATTCCTCCTTGATGGTACAATTTCCATAAAAGTCTTTGGTGTGGTACTGTCAAATGCTCTCTTGAAATCTAAATAGATACTGTCCACCCATCCTTCTCTTTCCTGCATTGTGTTTGTTACTCTGTCATAGTAGCACAACAGATTCGTAACACATGATTTTCCTTTTCTGAAACGAAACTGTCTTTCTGTTATCATACTGTGTTCTTCTAGATGATTTACCCAAGCTTTTCTTATAACTTTTCTAATACCTTGCTTACAACACTGGTCAGTGATACTGGTCGGTAGTTGAGTGGATTTTGTCTATTTCCTTTCTTGAATAAGGGAACAATATTTGTTTTCTTCCAAATATCAGGTAGTTTACCTTGACTCAAGGACTTCTTGAAAATTAAAAATAATGGTTTACTTAACTCCTTTGCACATTCTCGTAGCACCCAACATGAAATTTCATCAGGACCATTTGCTTTTCCTCTGTCTAATTTACTTAACTCTTCCTGTATTACTTTTTCTGATATTTGTATATCTGGTAGTACGTGTGGATAAGCATGTTCCACATAGTCCCTCTCAAAATTTTTTTCTTCTGTAAAAACTGATTGGAAATTCTTATTTAGTGCTTCACAAATATCCTCCTCTTGTGTATAGGTGATTCCCTCGCAGTAATGGATTGTATTTTATCTTTTACTTTGGGTTTGCTTCTGATGAAGCTGTAAAATAGATTCGGTTGATCACTACTTTTATCTATGATATCCTCCTCAAACTGTTTTTGGGTTTCCCTCCTTATTCTTGTATAATCGTTTCTTGCCTGTTTGTAATTATTATACGCCCTTTCACTATTGTCTTCTGTATCTATTCCACAACAAATCTCTTCTTTCTTTTGGTTTTTTACATTCTGTATTGAACCATTTCTGTATTTTATTTTCTGCTTCTTTGTGCTGTGGGATGTACTTCTGGTCTCCTATCTATCTATCTATCTATCTATTGCCTGACGCCTCAATCCCGTTTGGGGTGGCCACAAACAAATCGCCTCCAAGTCGCCCTGTCCCCCGCCATTTCACTGCCCTGCTCCCAACTCACACACCCCTCTCTCATATACCTCTCCACCCCATCCCTCCATCTCATCCTCGGTCTCCCCCTCCCTCTTCCACCCTCCACCTCACTCACATACACTCTCTTTGTCAGTCTTTCACCCTCCATCCTCTCCACATGGCCAAACCACCTCAGTGTGTTCCTCACAACGCTTCCTATCACATCCACATCCACACCACAACGTTCCTTTATATCCTCATTCGTCAGCCTGTCTCTCCACGTGACTCCACAGGCTCCTCTTAAATAACTCATTTCCACTGCTCTCACTCTTGACTTGTGTCCTTCCAACAATGTCCAAGCTTCACTTCCGTACGTTAGAGTTGGTATCACAATACTGTCATGTAGTAACTTTTTTACTTCCATGCTCACTTCTGGTCTCCTATTTCATAAAATTCACAGAATTTTTTATATACAGCATTTAAATCTTGTCCTCTAAGCTCATTTTCCCAATCAGCTTCTAAGAAATGCTTCTTTGGGTCATGATAATTTCCCTTTTTATAGTTTAAGCTCTTTTTGTAACTTTCATTGCTGTTAACTATGTGATATGCTATCCTGAAGTTGTAATTTAGTACTGCATGATCACTTTTGCCGAGTGGAGGGTGATATATTAAACTGTCAATATCATTTTCTTGTCCAGTAAATATTAGATCTAGCACTGAAGGTACTTCGAGTCCTCTTTTTCTGGTGGTTTCCCTCACATGTTGCGTTAGGAAAAACTCTTGCACGAGATCCAGGAGCTTTTGGTCCCAACAGCTTTCTTGGCTAATTATATCTAAAGTATTCCAATTTATATTTGTATTAAAATCTCCAGTTAGTATAATTCTTTCCGATTTCTCTTCCATTTTATGTAGTAATGCTCTTAAACTCTGAATTGTACTCTCTGCCAGGTCCTCATATTCGTCTCTTTCCCATGTGTTTGATCTGGGTGGCATGTACAAATTGGCTACAATTACTTTCCCTTCAGATGTATTGATCACTACTGCAATCGGTTCTACTTGTGATGGTATATCTAGTTCTATTGCTTTGACCTTTAGATTTTTCTTAGTTAATATTATAATTCCTCCTCTTTTTTTTAAAGTTCCTATCTCTTCTCCATATATTATATTCCTGTAAGTTTAGTATGTCATTGGATATCCTTGGTGTTAATTTTGTTTCAGTTAGGCATATTATATGTGGTTCATTTTCTCTGACATAATCATTTATCTCTAATAATTTAGTTACCATTCCATCCACATTTGAGTACATCAAGTTAATCATCTTGTTTATATACTCGTCATGACATGGTTCTACTACCTTCCTCCTTGTTATTCCCTCCTATTTATGTACCACTTTCGTACCTGCAATCCTATTACTTTATAAAAAAGAAAAAATGTGTTCTTCTCTTCTGATCTTCCCTCATTTTTTGTTTTTGCTTCCTCCCTCTTCTCTTTCAGTAATTCCAGTTCCTCTTGTGTTAGGCATCTTTTTATCTATACATTTTTGAACTTCTCTTTTTCCATAAGATTCTTTGCATTTTTTAGTATCTCCTCCACAGTGTTTATACTCTGGAAAGTCACCTTTAGAGGTCTTGTCTTGCTTTTCTTGTATTTCGTAGCTAAGGGACCTAAGCTACGAAGAAAGACTAAATAAACTGAATCTACCAACACTACAGGAGAGAAGGAGAAGAGGTGACATGATAATGCTATATAAGTGCATATCAGGGAAGGAGAAAATAGACATAAATGATTACTTAGCTTATGGGGAAGCATCAGCAAGAGGACACTGCAAAAAACTGCATAAGAAGAGAGGTGATAAAGACGTAAGGAAATTCAGTTTCCCAAACAGAGCAATTGATCAGTGGAATGCACTACCGAATGAAATAGTGTGTGCCAAAACAATTCACAAATTTAAGGATATGTACGATAAATATGGTTTAAGACACGGGACAGTACGAGCTTGACTCATTCCTGTAAAGATACAATTAGGTAAGAACACACACACACACACACACACACACACACACACACACACACGTGCGCGCGTGCGTATGCACTCACGCATGCATGAACACACGCACACATACATACATACATATATATTTACATTCAGAGAGAGAGAGAGAGAGAGCAAATCAATTTAGTGACCTTAGTCGACTTTCTGGGCAGTGTAGTAATATTTTATCAAGGAATTTCCTGTAAAAATAGTTTACCCACTCACATCTCTTTCTATAACGGAGAGAGAGAGAGAGAGAGAGAGAGTAGCAATAGACAGGTAGAGACAGAAACAGATAGAGACATAAAAAGAGACATAGTTAAAGAGAGACAGGAAAATATGGAGGATATATATATATATATATATATATATATATATATATATATATATATATATATATATATATATATATATATATATATATATATATATATATATATATATATATATATATATATATATATATATATTTATATTCTTGGAAGGAACAGTCTTGTGAACTTCTATCCTTTGGTTCTTCTTCCTTGCATAAAAAATGTCATTTGGTTATTAGGTTCAGGCCAGTAATTTTCAATAGAATCTTTTAGGGGGCCAGACCAAATGTACGTACCTCCATACTACAAACTTAAAATTAAATCGAAACGCTTAAATTTGCAGACCATCCGATATTATTCAGTATGATTCAACCTAAAAGTTGATGTTTAAATAGCCGTGTATGTTTGAGGATGGAGGTTGATTTTTTAATAAAAGGCTTCGCTTTCTGCCAGTCTGAACTTTCAGCTCAAACTGTAACTTCTTTTAATAATTTGGCCCTTTTACATTTTTGTTGCACTATGCTGCACCTTTACCAAGATTGTTCTTTGACGTCTGCTGTAGGATTCAGGTTGAAATATACCGCCTGCCTTTATTCTTTGAAAAATGATAAAATAATCAATATACTAAGACTCTATTATGATTTAGTTTATGATCAGATTGGATCAAATTTAGTAATATTCGATCAAACACACGTAGAATTATTTTAATTTTCAACAAAACTACCTCAAGTTTTTCCTCCCTTTTATTTTCAAGATCAACCTTATAAGCCCTCAACCTTAGCTGAAGTTTTGACAAATTTATATACAAAGAACACTGGGGGGGCTATAGCCCCCTTAGCCCCCCAGAAATTACGGCCTTGAGGTTACCACCCAGTGCAGATAATGTTTCCTGAATTACAGGGAATCATCTGCCTTGTCATTCAGTCTAGTGACAGAGAGAGAGAGAGAGAGAGAGAGAGAGCACTACAATGAGAGTTGTTGATAGACGCCCCAGCTACCACAATTATTATTATTATTATTATTATTGTTGTTGTTGTTGTTGTTGTTGTTCTTGTTATTATTATTATGATGATGATGATGATGATTATTATTATTACCCCCTGGGGGTAGGTTTTTTTTTTAAGAATACTCCCCCAGTATCCCTGCTTGTCGTATGAGGCGACTAAAAAGGTTGGCGGATGGTTAGTGTCCCTCCCCGGAAAACAGCTAACTAAAAAGATGAACAAGAAGCCTCGGACAGGGACTGACCAAAAGATGATGACCAAGGACCAGACAAAGGACATGGTACGGATCGCGACATGGAATGTAAGGGGTGCGAATGATGAGGTGAGAGAGAGAGAGAGCTTATCCAGGTGCCTGAGGGTGCGAAAGTGGATGTATGTGGAGTAACTGAAACTAAATGGAGAGGTGAGTGTGAGAGAATGAGAGTCTGGATGGGGTATATGTGCAGGAGTAAGTGAGAATGAGAGGGCAAAAGAAGGAGTGTGTATTGTTGTGAGTAAAAGATGGAAGAAGAACATAAAGTGAGTACAGATCAGTTGGCTCGAGGATTGTGTGGGTAAATTGAAAGTTAGAATACAAATGTGGGCGATTTTGTGCGTGTATGCGCCAACGCAAGATCGTTCAAGCAGAGTGAGAGAAGAGTTCTGGACAAATGTGGAAGTGTGCATGGATAAGTTTGGAAGGAATGAGAGTGTTTTTGATTGGTGATATGAATGGTAAAGTAGGGAATGCGAAGGTGGATGGAATAGTTGGTAAGTGGGGTGTGCCTCCTGATAAATAAGAATGGCAGTGCGTTAGTGGACATTTGTGCTGGAAGGGGGTTGGTGATAGCCAATACCCTCTTCAGGCACAAAATGATCCACAGGTATACATGGCGAGTGATGAGAAGGGTGGGTGGTGAACTGAATGAAAGGAAGGCAATGATTTATTATGTGTGTGTGGATGAAAGGATGCGAAGATGTGTAATGGATGCAAGAGTTTATAGAGGTTGGGGAGTGGACTTTCTAACAACTACTTGGTGGTGGCCAGAATCAAGACCCAAGTAAGATGGAGAAATAGAAGTAGAGAAGGACAGGAGGAAGGAGTAGTTGCAAGGAGAGTGCAAAAGTTACAAGAGGATGAGAAAAAGGCAGAATATAAGAGAGAAGTGAAGGAATGATTGGGTAAATATGAATTGGAACAGATGGGGGACGTGGAAGGTGTGTGCAAGATATTCACAGAAGAAATATGTGCAGTATGTGATGTGGTGTGTGGGGTGAAAAGAAGATGGAAGGAGGTGCAAGGAACAGCATGGTGGAATGAAGAGATGAGACAGGCTGTGGCACAAAAGAAGAAAGCATACAATGAATGGACGAGAAATAGGGGAGTGGAAGAAGTTGAGAGGTGGAAGAGAGAGTTATATGTAGAAAGGAAGAGATAGGCGAAAAGATTAGTAAGAAAGAGTAATAAGAGAGTGGATGAGGAATTTGGAAGGAATTTGAATGTAAAGTGGAGGGACTGTAAGAAAATGTTCTGGAAAGAGGTGAAGAGAGTAAGACATGGTAGCGGTGAATTTAGTAGGGGAGTGAAAGATATTCACAGAAGAAATATGTGCAGTATGTGATGTGGTGTGTGGGGTGAAAAGAAGATGGAAGGAGGTGCAAGGAACAGCATGGTGGAATGAAGAGATGAGACAGGCTGTGGCACAAAAGAAGAAAGCATACAATGAATGGACGAGAAATAGGGGAGTGGAAGAAGTTGAGAGGTGGAAGAGAGAGTTATATGTAGAGTTATATGTAGATTATTAGTGGAGAAGTGAGAAAAAGTGAGCAGATGGAGAGAACACTTTAAGGAATTGTTGAACATAGAGAATGGAAGTAATGCGAGAAGGAGGGGGGTGAGAAGACTGGAAGAAATCAGTAGGACTGAAGTTGTGGAAGCAATGAAGAAAGTCAAATTGGGGAAAGCCCCAGGAATTGATGGAGTGTGTGGTGAATTGCTGAAGCATCGAGGAAAGATAGTAGTAGAATGGATATGGAAGATGTGCAGATTGGCCTGGGAGGAAGGCAGAGTCCCCTAGGATTGGAAGTCAGGTATAGTTATTCCCTTGTACAAAGGAAAAGGGGAAAAAGAAGTGAGTGGTAATCATCCGGGCATTTGTCTTCTTAATGTAATAGGAAAAGTGTATGGTAGGATACTAATTGACAGAGTCAGGGAAATAACGGAGAAATTAGTTGGAGAAGAACAGGGAGGCTTTAGGAAGAGAAGAGGTTGTGTAGATGAGATATTCATTCTTAGATCTTTAGTGGAAAAGTTTCTAGAGAAAGGAAAGAAGTTGTATGCGGCTTTCATGGATTTGGAGAAAGCATATGACAGGGTGGATAGACAAGGATTATGGAAAGTATTAAGAATATATGGGGTAGATGGGAAGTTGTTGAATGCTGTGAAGAGTATGTATGACGGTGCTAAGGCTGCAGTGCGTGTGGATGGTGAACTGAGTGAATTTTTCTCTTTGAAGGTTGGGTTGAAACGGGGATGTGTCATGTCTCCATGGTTGTTCAATCTGTACATGGATGGGTGTCACGGGGTTTTTATAATATCAGGGTAATTTTGATATAAATGGTTAAATATTATTTAAATTGAAAATAATATTCAATAATATTGAAGAGCAGGGACAATGATTGTCTTACTAAATCAAACAACGATTACTTTACGCTGGCCTGCTTCGCACGATTCTCTCAGAACGAGAATTTACAAACTTTCTCAACAGTACACAGCAGAGACTAATTAATCACAATTGCTGAATTAGTACTGTTAGCCTCTGGAGAAAGTTACTTCACCCCTGACAATAAATAACTAATACTAATAACAATATCAGGTCCTTGCTGGTGCATTAACTCCTAGGTGGCACAACGGATATTAAGTTAATACAACAAGACTGGTCTAAGTACCAGTTATGAATGCAAACGTTTATGCAAGCTAGGAGCTATACGGAAAATAAGCTTAATTTGGATTAAATGAAACAAGATTTTACTTTACACTGAGCTCAAGAAAGGAACTGTTAAATTTATTAATCACAAAAAATAAATTTAACGTTACAATTCAAATCAATTAAATGAGAAGCACTCGCTCACTCACACAGAAGCTAAATACTTACGCCTAGGAAAAACACCTTAACTAAACTCTTAAAACTAGGAAATACACAAAGGAAATACCAGTCGATGAATACTATGTATCACCCGAGGAGTGGGGGGTGGGAGTACTGGGATTAACTGTACTAATGGAGCTTGGGGTGCTAGCTGACCTCTCCACTTCTGAGCACAGAACCTTTCTCCGTCACAGCAAACACAAGACTGAGTAAGTCGTGGGAACAAAAGCGGAGCACTCGGCCGCATTTTTTAACGGTCGAATGAGCAGGGGCGAACAATAAAAAACAATAGTATTGCTCAGTACAGCACTTAGTGACGTGCATTAAATCGGTCACTTTTGAAAACGGTGACGAATGTTTTGAAAAGTATACTCCGAAATGGAGGGAGAAACGGTTAGCTGAGCGATACACAGTGAGTTTTCCACTAATAGTTCGTGGCTTCTCACAAAAGGGAAATGTCGCGAATTGATTCGTGACATTACGCCCTTACAAAGTTAAATTTTTTCCTTATCGGAAAAAATTTGTGGATATATATATATATATATATGTACACATCCTAACTCAGTCACACTAGATTCACACTGTGGTGTGTGTGCTATCCTGCTACAGGAGAAAGTCACAGTCGCCTGTGAGCGAAAAAAAAAACTCGTATTTACGTTAATAGAAGCAAGCTTGAGGGAAAAACTCCGTGACGACGGTGAAAATCCTGTACTCAGGTCAAACTGAGCGAAAAGTCGCTACATTTACACTGACAACTAATTGTTGTGTAGCGTGGTGTATGTAATACACAGTGTAGGTGTGACAGTTGTAGTGTAACTGTACCTATGTGTAAAATGACATAGTAAATACTGTAATAATATGGAGACGACGAAGGCAGAGGAGAAGAGGCGGCAGCGCGCGGCAGACGATCAGCTGGCCCGCACAGCAAAACTGCTACACCCATTGCTGAACCTGCAAAACCAATTAAGGTGGAGCATCAAAAGTGTCAATGAGACAAAATTCTTATTACGTTACAATTACTCTCTCTGCCTAGTAATCAGTACATGCTACGAAAAGTACGCTCTAGCTGAAAAATACAAGTGACAGCCTAAGCTTCGTACATTCGAGGTCGCCATTAATTATAGCACACGATTATGTCAGCAAGTTGAGAATCCCTGTGCAAACTCGGGTCTACCATAGCCTCGAACTGCACACGGGTCCTCAACCTGTGCCTTAACCTACAATTCTTATATTAATATCGGGAAGCTGAGAATCCTTGTGCAAACTTGGGTCTTCCATAGCCTCAAGTCGCCTCTGCGGAGTTCTCTCTCAAACTTCCCCCTTAACCTACAGTACTTATATTAGTATCGGGAAGCTGAGAATCCTTGTGCAAACTTGGGTCTTCCATAGCCTCAAGTCGCCTCTGCGGAGTTCTCTCTCGAACTTTCCCCTTAACCTACAGTGCTTATATTAGTATCGGGGAGCTGAGAATCCTTGTGCAAACTCGGGTCTTGCATAGCCTCAAGTCGCCCCTCAACTTCCCCCTTAACCTACGGTACATATATTAGTACCGGGAAGCTGAGAATCCTTGTGCAAACTCGGGTCTTCCATAGCCTCGAGTCGCCTCTCAACTTCCCCCTTAACCTACGGTACATAATATGTATGTACAGGCCCTGGACATAATGTGTCCTGTGGGGCCAATGGGCGAGATGTCAGGTCTGCACCCACTTCACCATTACCCTGTCTCTCAACTGACTCAGAGATTACAGGTGTGGTTACAAACGGCACAGGAAGGGCATGTCCCTGAGTAGTGGCGATACTTTGGCACACACTGCAGGAACGGACAAAACTATCTATGTCCCGTCCCATCCCTGGCCAGAAAAAGTCAGCTCGGATACGGCCCTGGGTCTTCCTTTTCCCCATGTGACCTCCTGAGGCTGAACAATGACCCCATTGTAACACTGCTAGGCGGTACTTGGCGGGAACGACAAACTGCAGTCGAACCTCGCCCTTGGGTGTTCGTGACTCACGGTAGAGCCGTCCTTGTTTATGAAGGAACTTGGCTCGACCTCCCCGTGAATACTTAATCACTCGACCCTTTTGTTTGTTCCACACGGCAGCAAGTGTCGGGTCAGAATGTTGTTCTTGCACAACAAGTTGGCTACACATCAGATCTTGCGGCGATTCAATGATCACTGGGGTGACACAGTCTGGAGCCTCAGTCATGGCTCGTGTTACCGCAGCAGCCGAAGTCTGAGTAGCATCATCGGAGCAACTATCCTTGACTCCATTAATATTGCCTACTATAAAGTCAAATAGAGGCTCTGGCATGACAACTGCAAGTGTCGTACCAGTATAAAATGGAGATGCCACCTGTATACATGCCTCAAGGAACAATCTCACTGATCCATCAATAAGCTTTGCATGGATCTGTCGACCTGTATACTGCTCAGGCCGTACTAAACTCTGCTTAACAGAGCAACCTGAGGAACCATTGTCTCTCAGGACCTTCACAGGAATGCCTCCCACAAACCCTGGCTGAACAAGGAAGGTACTGTCACCTGTGGGAGGGCCTGTGGAGGAAGCAGCTAGCCACTCATGAGGCTGCTGAATTGATGTGGCAAACATTGTGCCTTGAGGGTTATATTGGGAAGATGGAACATTGGCCATCTGTGGAGGGGGGTTCACTGTCACTGTGGGACTAGTGAACTGTGGGGAAGTACCCACACTGGTAGGGACGTGACCACCAGGCTGCTGCTGAGAAATGAAGGCTGCATTCGCTTCCTGCCTCTTTTGAGCTGGTGGTGAAAAAGTTTGTCCTGACGGTCGGTTGCGTGGCTGATACTGCTGCTGATTAGGGTACTTGTTGTACCCCTTCCACTCAGGTTTCTGAGTGTTTTGCCCCTGGTCCTTCCACTGCGGTTTTGGACCTTGGCCATTACTCTGAGAACGGCCTTGGTGCTGGGATTCAGTCTGAGACGGCTTCCCAGACTTGGCAGTATCTTTTCTGCTCCAGGTGTTTTGCTTACGAGCTTGATACCCGTATGCAGTAAAGAATGCGTCAGCCTTCTCTGCCATTTGGCTGGCATCTTTCACCTGGCAGATCTTAAGCTGTGCTATGAGCTCAGCAGGCCACGACCTCTCTAGCTGTGTACGCAGCATAAGGTCAATTATCCCCTCACGCGTGGAAGGAGTTTCATCTTTCTCCATCCACTCATTTAAGTAAGCTGTGAGACGATCAAGGAACTGAACAGCTGTCTCCTTGTCTTGGAGACGAGCTCGCATGAACTGAACTTTGGCGTCGTCTACTGTGAGACCATACGCCTTAATGAGTGCAGCTTTCATCATCTCATATGTGAGATTGTCTCCACGAATTCTGTGGAGAATATCGAGGGCAGGGCCCTCAAATAGGCGAAGAAACTGAAGCCACTTAGCTGCCTCATCCAGTTGATATAAGTCTGCCATGTCCTCAAAACGAGCTATGTACTGCTCGATTCGCTCGCTTTCCTTGTATGAAGGAAGCTTGATGCGTGGGGTCGCCAGGACATGTGCAGGGAGAACGCTCGTGGAGCTTGGACCAACTGCACCAGACGTGTCTGAAGCCAAGGAATCTCGCTTGAGCTTCAGCACTTCAAGTTCATGTTTTTCTCGTGCTTCTCGCTTGGCACGTTCGTGTTCTCGTTCTCTCTCTCGTTCCTCACGCTGTTCTCGCTCATGTTCTAAGTCGAGTTCGCGCTGTTTTTGCTCGTGTTCACGCTGTTCTCGCTCGTATTCGCGCTGAATTCTACGCTCTTCACGAGCATCTTTCTCACGTTCTTGTTCGTAATTGAACCGTGAGAGTATGTATTCTTTAATTTCAGTTGGGTCCATAAGACCCATATCTTTGGCTTCCTGTAAAAATACAGCAGTAGCCATGGCGCTAATTTATTAAGCAAACCGAAATTGAGTACTGACTGCTTAGCGACGAATACTAATAAACACAAGTAAAGAATACAGACACAAGCTAGTGGTGACCAGTCTTATCTAGTTAACTGGCAAAGAATAAATAAAAAATGTAAATGACTGGGAAGACTCAATAATAAACACAATGGGTACGCCGACTTCCCAGGAGCGAATAAAATCGTCTGGCGTTACCAAAAATAAACTAGAGTTAAGTACTCTATTGATTAATAAAGCAAAAACTCACTTGCTAAATTAACGGTAAACACCAGTAAACTTGTGCCTATAAACTTTAATTATAAATACCTAAATATGAATGAGTGAGCACTATCTCGTGAATAGCTTTAGAGCTAGGAGTTAATATCCTGGCGAGGTCGCCAATTGTCACGGGGTTTTTATAATATCAGGGTAATTTTGATATAAATGGTTAAATATTATTTAAATTGAAAATAATATTCAATAATATTGAAGAGCAGGGACAATGATTGTCTTACTAAATCAAACAACGATTACTTTACGCTGGCCTGCTTCGCACGATTCTCTCAGAACGAGAATTTACAAACTTTCTCAACAGTACACAGCAGAGACTAATTAATCACAATTGCTGAATTAGTACTGTTAGCCTCTGGAGAAAGTTACTTCACCCCTGACAATAAATAACTAATACTAATAACAATATCAGGTCCTTGCTGGTGCATTAACTCCTAGGTGGCACAACGGATATTAAGTTAATACAACAAGACTGGTCTAAGTACCAGTTATGAATGCAAACGTTTATGCAAGCTAGGAGCTATACGGAAAATAAGCTTAATTTGGATTAAATGAAACAAGATTTTACTTTACACTGAGCTCAAGAAAGGAACTGTTAAATTTATTAATCACAAAAAATAAATTTAACGTTACAATTCAAATCAATTAAATGAGAAGCACTCGCTCACTCACACAGAAGCTAAATACTTACGCCTAGGAAAAACACCTTAACTAAACTCTTAAAACTAGGAAATACACAAAGGAAATACCAGTCGATGAATACTATGTATCACCCGAGGGGTGGCGGGTGGGAGTACTGGGATTAACTGTACTAGTGGAGCTTGGGGTGCTAGCTGACCTCTCCACTTTTGAGCACAGAACCTTTCTCCGTCACAGCAAACACAAGACTGAGTAAGTCGTGGGAACAAAAGCGGAGCACTCAGCCGCATTTTTTTAACGGTCGAATGAGCAGGGGCGAACAATAAAAACAATAGTATCGCTCAGTACAGCACTTAGTGACGTGCATTAAATCGGTCACTTTTGAAAACGGTGACGAATGTTTTGAAAAGTATACTCCGAAATGGAGGGAGAAACGGTTAGCTGAGCGATACACAGTGAGTTTTCCACTAATAGTTCGTGGCTTCTCACAAAAGGGAAATGTCGCGAATTGATTCGTGACAATGGGGTAATAAAAGAGATACAAGGTAGGGCAGTGGATGTTGGAGTGGCCCTAGTGAGAGAGGGTAGTGTTTGGAAACTCCCTGTACTGTTGTTTGCAGATGATACTGTGTTGTTAAGTAAAGACGAAGGGGAGCTGCAAGGCTTGGTGGATGAGTTTGGGAGAGTGTGTAAGAAACGGAATCTAAAGGTGAATGTAGGGAAGAGTAAACTTATGGTCTTTGAGAGAGGTGAAGTCAGTGAATGTACAGTGAGGTTGGATGGTGAGGAAATGGAAAGTGTGAGTACGATTAAGTACTTGGGAAGTGTGATGAGTAAGGATGGAAGTTTGGAGGGTGAAGTGCTTCAAAAGGATACAACAAGGAAGAAAGGTTGCTGGTTCCTTGAAAGCAGTGATACGGAACAGGGAAGTGAGCATGGAAGTGAAAAAGTTACAACATGATAGTATTGTGATACCAACTCTAACTTATGGAAGTGATGCTTGGACGTTGTTGGAAGGACACAAGTCAAGAGTGAGAGCAAAGGAAATGAGTTATTTAAGAGGAGCATATGGAGTCACATGCAGAGACAGACTGACAAATGAGGATATAAAAGAGCTTTGTGGTGTGGATGTGATAGGAAGCGTTAGGAGGAACACACTGAGGTGGTTTGGCCATGTGGAGAGGATGGAGGGTGAGAGACTGACGAGGAGAGTGTATAAGAGTGAGGTGGAGGGGGGGAGAGGGAGGGGGAGGCCGAGGATGAGGTGGAGGGATGGAGTTTTTTTTTTATGTGAGGAAGAAGAAACCAAAGGCCACGAGCCCGCAATAACTGTTCCCTCCTACAGAGAAACAAAATACAAGAGAGAGCCAAATTCAAGATCCAATTATTTCGAGATGCCTGGACACACTGCGTTTGAAAGACTGGAGATCATAGGAAGCAGGAAATACAGACAGAGGGAGACAATTCCAGAGCTGACCTGTTGCATATATGAAGGACTGGGAGTAACAGTTAACTCTTGTATTAAAGAATTGGACAGAAAAGGAATGGGAGTTTGCTGCTAGACGGGTGCTACGCGCCCGTCATAGAGGTGGACGAATACATGCAGACAGTTCAGAGGAGCAGTGACCATTGAAGTAGTGATAGAAAAGAGATAAAGATGCAACAGTGCGGCGAAGAGACAGAGGTTGAAGGGAGTCAGTAAGAGGAGGAGAGTTAATGAGACGAAAAGCCTTTGACTCCACCCTCTTGAGAAGAGCTGTATGTGGGGAACCTCCCCATACATGAGAGTTGTACTTCACACAGGGGCGGATATAACCCGTGTATAAAGTCAAAAATTGTGGAGGGGCTCAGCACACCTAATCTCTTAGAAGCAGATTTTTACAAGAGATGTAACATGATCTTTCCAAGACAAGTCCTGTGTAAATGAAACCCCAAGCAAGTTCAAGGATGATGCAGGAATAAGCTGAATATTATTAAACATTAGTGAGTACACCTGTGGAAGATTTTGTTAGGTTGATAGGTGTAAGAACTGAGTCTTTGATGCATTAAAACCAACAAGATTATTTTTACCTCAGTCAGAGATATGAGCCAAGTTAGAGATTAGGTGTGCCATAGCCTCATCCCTTGTTTGTAGAAGTATCTGCTGAGGTGGACGTTGCAGGAACCGAATGGAAAGGTGAAGGGTGGAGTCATCAGCGTATGAGTGGATAGGGTTAGATGTACTGCTTAGAAGGTCATTGATAAATAAAAGGAAGAGAGTTGGTGATAGGACAGAGCCCTGAGGAACACCACTGTTGATAGATCTAGGAGAAGCACGATGGCCGTCTACAACAGCGGCTATAGAACGACCAGAAAGGAAGCTAGAGATGAAGGCACAGATAGAAGGATAGAAACCGTAAGAGGGCAGTTTGGAAATTAAAGATTTATGCCAGATTCGATCGAAAGCCTTTGAGAAGTCAAGTGCAATAGCAAAGCTTTCACCAAAGTACCGAATGGAGGATGATCAGGAGTCTGAAAGGTAGGTGAGAAGATCGCCAGTGGAGTGTCCCTGACGGAACCCATACTGACGATCAGAAAGAAGGTTGTGATAGGAAAGATGCTTTAAAACTTTTCTATTAAGAATTGACTCGAAAACTTTTGAGATACAGGATGTTAAAGAAAATGGATGATAGTTAGGGGGTTGGGAATGGTCACCCTTCTTTGGGACCGGCTGAATGAGAGCAAACTTCCAGCAAGAAGGAAAGGTACAAGCAGATAGACAAAGGCAAAAAGAGTTTGCCTAGGCAGGGTGTAAGCACAGAAACAGTTTTTGAGAACAACAGGAGGGACTCCATCAGGCCCATATGCCTTGTTAGTACCGAGGCCTGCGATGGGAGAAAATACATCAGCTGAAGAAATTTTAATGTCAGCCATGAGGAAGTCAGAGGGGGGAAGTGATGGAGGAACAGCACAGGAATTGTCTAAGGTGGAATTGGAGGAGAAAGTCTGAGTGAAGAGATCTGCTTTATCAGTAGAAGAAATAGCTACAGAGCCATCAGAGCAGAAAAGAGGAGGGAAGGATGATGAGGTAAAGTTGTTAGAAAGGTTTTTGGCAAGATGCCAGAAGGAGCGAGAAGAATTCGAGTCGGAGAGTTGAGAGCATTTAGTACAGATGAAATTATTTTTAGCAGAACGAAGAACAGACTTAGCACGATTCCGGGCAGAAACGTATAAAAGATGTGATTCAGGGGTGGGTTGGATCCGATACCTTTTATAGGTCCTCTCCTTGTTGTGGACAGCATTAGAACAAGCGTGATTAAACCAAGGCTTTCTTGCATTAGTCAATGGATATGAGAAAGGAATGTATGCTTCCATGCCCGAGAAAATAACCTCCGTAATGCGCAAGGCACACTCAGATGGCTCCCGGCCATGAAAGCAATAATCATTCTAGGGAAAATCAAAGAAGTACTGCCTGAGGGCCTCCCAGTCCGCAGCACCAAAGTGCCACAGACTCTGGAGGGTCTATATGCTGTGTTGGAGCGACAGGACAGGTTAAGGTGATAAGGTTGCGATCGGATTAGCCCAACGGAGAGAAAAGATTAACAGCGTAAGCAGATGGATTAGTTGTAAGGAAGAGGTCAAGTATGTTGGAGCTCCCTCCAAGGCGGTCAGGGATATGGGTAGGGTGCTAACAAGCTGCTCTAGGTCATTGAGGATAGAAAAGGTGTAGGCTTGTTCACCAGGTGGATCAGTGAATGGAGAGGAGAGCCAAAGGTGGTGGTGAACATTGAAATCTCCTAGAATGGAGATTTCAGAGAAAGGAGAAATGGATAGAATGTGTTCCATCATAAAAGTAAGATAGTCGAAGAATTTTTGATGGTCAGTAGAATTAGGAGATAAGTAAACAGTGCAAATATATTTAGTCAGAGAGTGACAGGAAAGCCAAAGCCAGAGTGTAGAGAATTCAGAAGAATCGACTTCAGGAACACGAGAGCAAGATAAGTTGTTGCGTATATATACACAACAGCCACCGTTGGCTTTAAAATGAATATAGAGAAAGTAGGAGGATACAGAAAAGGGTTTGCTGTCAGTTGCCTCAGACAGCTGAGTCTCAGGAAAAGAAGGTGAGGTTTAGAGGAGGAGAGGTGGTGCTCAACAGAGCAAAAGTTGGAGGAAAGGCCACGCATCTTGCAGAAATGAAGAAGAAGTGTTTCAGACAGTGGTTCCAGGCAACTCGAGTCGTCACTGGGAGAGGGGCAGAAGGAGGGGGCATTTATGGTCCCCCTCCCCCCGGGGACTCCGAGGCTTTGTGTAAAGACGCCATGATTGCTGAATTTTGTAAAATGAAGTGTAGTGTGTACTGTGCATGTAGTTTGGTGTTGATAGAGAAATTTGAATTGGAGAGCATGCTGGCCTACTCTCTGTGTTACTGAGACACTGAAAAAGTTCAGCAAAGGGGGATGGTCGGGAGCTAGTCCTGAGGGCTGATGAAACGGGAGCTCCAGCTCTCCCTGTCATGAGGGAGGGGGGTGTGAGTTGGGAGCAGGGCAGTGAAATGGCGGGGGACAGGGCAACGTGGAGGCGATTTGTTTGTGGCCACCCCGTAAGGGATTAAGGCGTCTGGCAATAGATAGATAGATAGATTATTATTATTGTTATTATTATTATTATTATTATTGTAATTATTGTTGTTGTTGTTGTTGTTGTTACCATTCTTCTTCTTCCTCGTCTACATTATTATTATTATTATTATTATTATTATATTATTATTATTATTATTATTTTTTAGCAGCCATGCAGTTTTTAAAGCTTTTTTGTAACCATCTGTGTCCATTACCCTTCCCCCCACAACCTAACGATAGATAGATAGATAGATGGAGGGATGAAGGGATTGATAGATAGATACTGATGGACGGACAGATAGGCATGGATGGATGGATTGACAGATTTGTATAGATGGATGAATGGACAGACAGATAGATAAATAGATAGATATGTACGGATGGATTGACAAACAGATACACAGATAGATTGCTAGATGGAGAGATAGATAGATAGATAGATAGATAGAGAGAGAGAGAGAGAGAGAGAGAGAAGGGGGGGGGATGGTTGATTACGGTCTTAATTATTAACGTCAAAATTAGTCCAATAATTTCAGCAACTTTTTCTAATGCAATCAGATTCAGGAAGCTTCCTAACACCTGCTCCTTAACGATTTATTTTGGCTACGGCTGCCTAAGATCGTTTTGTAAGTTAAGAAAGCTCCCTAATCCCTCTTCCTTACCGACTTATTTTAGCTACGGCTGACGAGTATGGTGATATTAGAATGATTTAAAGTAACACAAAAGAGGACGGCAGGGTGTAATAGGCAAAATAAATCGCTTAGGGAAAGGTGTTCCAGAGCTTCCTTAACCCGACGAGCATACGGAAAGATGCCAGGCTCTATTCCCTTTCCACGGCACTTCTTCGTGACTAGCGCCGCGCTCTCGTGGTAATTTCAGCAGTCAACTAAGAAGTGGCAATTGTAGGCCAAGTTAGAGTAGAAGGAGTATAGTTAATTAGGTGTTTCTGTGTCCCTTAATATCATACGTATTTTTCTTTATCCACTTTTTCTTCATCCACTTCTTCCACTTTTTCTTTATCCACTTCTTTTTCCACTTTTCTTTATCCACATTTTTTTATTAACTTCTTCTTTATTGACTTCTTCATCCACCTTTTCTTTATCCACTTTTTTATTCAATTTCCTTCATCCACTTTTTCTTTATCCACTTTTTTATCACTTTTTCTTTATCCACTTTTTTATCACTTTTTCTTTATCCACTTTTTTATCACTTTTTCTTTCTCCACTCTTTTTTTCTCCACTTCTTTATCCACTTGTACTTTATCAATTTTTTTATCCACATTTAAATACCTTCAAGAAAAATTTAAGTTGGAATACCCGAAATAAGTAGCTGTGAATAAGTTGCCACGGGAAGGGTTCAGTCTGCTGGTGTGGGCGTGGGTGTGGAGGGCTATATATGTACCACCCCATCCTCTGACAAATGGCATAAGGAAATACTGAGAATTACTTGCCTTTTATTAAGATGAGTCGGTTACTGGAGAGCGTCACGTCATCCTTCGTCTCAGTTCTCCTCCTCCTACTCCTTCTTCTTCATCATCATCATCATCATCATCATCATCACCATCATCATCACCATCATTATCATCATCTCCTCTTCCTCCTTGTTTTTCATCATCACCATCATCATCACCATTGTTATCATCATCTCTTCCTCCTTGTTTTTCATCACCATCATCATCACCATCATTATCATCATCTCCTCTTCCTCCTTGTTTTTCATTACCATCATCATCACCATCATCATCTTCATCATTATCATCATCTCCTCTTCCTCCTCCTCCTTCTTTTTCATCATCATCTCCATCACCATCATTATCATCTCCTCCTCCTCCTCCTCTTTCTTCTTCTTCTCCTGGATCCAAACAAACTTGGCATATTTATCTTCCTGGTATAATCAGTATGTCAAAAATAATTACGTAAATTACACCACATAATGTTTTTATTATTATTATTATTATTATTATTATTATTATTATTATTATTATTATTTTGTTGTTGTTGTTGTGTGTTGCTGTTGTTATCATTACCCTTAGGCTACTCTTATTACTATCATTAGTAGTAGTAGCAGTAGTAGTAGTAGTAGCAGCAGTAGTAGTAGTAGTAGTAGTAATAGTAGCAGTAGCAGTAGTAGTAGTAGTAGTAGCAGTAGCAGTAGTAGTAGTAGTATTGTCGTTATTGTTGTTGTTATCATTATCATTAGAGTACTCATACTATCATTATCATTGTTATTATTATTATTATTATTATTAGTAGTAGTAGTAGTAGTAGTAGCAGTAGTAGTATTAGTAGTATTGTCGTAGTAGTAGTAGTTGTTCCCTAGGCAGTCTGGCCGAACAGCTCCGATTCCCTTAGGAAGGCCATGGCCGAGACCGGGCTTTTCCACAGAGCTCTCAAAGAGTGTATGTTGTGTTGTTGGCGTAGATGCTGGTGTGCAATGCAGTCTTCCATAATGTGCTTAATAGTATGGTGTGCTATGCTGCATCCTGGACAGGCATCAGCGACGGAGTCATCCAGCCTCTTCTGGTAGCTTAAGAGGGCTGGATGGTGCCCACATCTCAGCCTGGCCAGGTGGACCCTGTCCTCACAGGGGGCATAGGATTCAGAAGGGTGGATGTCAGGAGGCCGTGCATGCAGCTGTGTGTTGCCTTTAAGTGACTGAATGGAGCGGCGAGTTATCTGAGTGTGGATATGCTTCTGGAAGCTGGTCTGAGGTGGGCGAGGCGGGAGAGATGACAGTATTTGTGTGTGGTATTGTTTGCTGGGTGTTGTTTTGATGTTCCTTGGTGTGGGTGGATGTGCTGCCATGTAATATAGTGGATGTTGTGGGTTTGTGGAGGCTGCAGCAAGAAACTGGGTGCCTCTCATGTCTAAGTGATCCTTGACTTTGAGGACTTTGGTTTCTTGATGTAGGTGGTCTGTGGGTGTAGTAGCTGTGCAGCCTGTGATTATTTTTAGGGCCTTCTTCTGTATGGTCTGTAAAGTGTTGTGGTGTGTTTTGGTGAGGTTAGAAGCCCAGGCAGGGCTTGCATAATTCATCACTGAAAGTATGTATTGTTTGTATACTGTGGTGGTGGTTTCTTTGTTGTGTCCGAATGTTGTATGAGCAAGTGACCTCAAAGCTTTGAGTCTTGGTGTTATTTTATTTTTAATGTTTGTGATTAAAATGCCCGCCGTGCCTGCCGCAGGACCTCCCACCTCACCACCCCCCACACCACCACCGAGCCGCCACCCCACCACCACCCCGGGAGGACACACCGGTGAGGTTAGTGACCCCGGGCAAGAGGGTCATCGGGGCATCCCGGCCCTGAGCCCCTATTCCCCGCAAGTGCCCCAACCCCAGGCGTTCAGGGAAACTGAACTACTGTGCGGGCGGGGTAGTGATCATCAGACCAGGGGTGGGACTGAAAAGAGGTCAGTCCCAGGTAACACCGTATTGACGGTCTTGTTACACCCTCTAGGGCAGGAAGAGGCCCAAGGGCAGGAAGAGGCCCAAGGCTACGGCCAAAAGGGAGAAAGAGAGATAGACACAGGCTACGGCCTGACAGAGTGTGTAAAGGGGAAGGTGACCCCAGGCTCCGGCCTTAACACGCTGAGGAGAGAGAGTTGCCTGTGTGCATCCCTCTCCAGTTGTTCTTTGGCTACGGCCAGAATACGGTCCAGGGTAGAGAGACCCTGCTACCATACGTGTAGCGCTACCCAATTACGGAAGCGGCGTCCCGGGGTCGGCCTCTTGCCGGAACGGACGGGTGAACCTGTTCATCCGTTAGTCGCTTTCCGTACGGGCAGACACTCAGCTTCGGCTGGGGCACGTACCAGGGTGGAGAATTCCCTGACGGTAGGATCTGTCCGTATTGGAGAGAGTGCGGCTCCTGAGCCCCTCACTCCGGCTTGTCTCCTACTGCGGGAGGAACACCACGTCGGCGGTACCTTGCCACGGCGAAAGGGCGACCTCGATCACCCTATAGGTGTCCCCCGCACGCCGGGCAAGTTCACGGCTTCAGCCAAAGTGCACAATAGGGGAAGTAGAGCCCCGACTCAGACCTATGGACACACTCAGGGAACCACGAAGAGCGTGAGTCCCCCTTTAGCCTCTGTCCCTTTGGGGAGCCCTTCGTCGCCATCCAGGCTTCTAGGCCAGGAGGAGGCACTAGAGTGGTGGCAAGGCCCGATAACGGGCTTACCGCCCACACCCGGGAGTTCTTTAGCCCTGTCGGAGCCCTACAGGAGACGCTGCCGCAGCCCAGCCCTGATGGCGCCTCTCCCACTGAGCACCCGCAGTCCCAGGACGCCCAGGTCCTCCACCGCAGTCTACAACGACGGAGATCTAGGCTCCCTCACTCCCCGGAAGCAGAGGAAGCAGGCCCGACTACTCCGGCTGTTCGGCCCTAGCCCGGAGGGCCCCTGATCAGGAAGAGGCCCCCAGACCACAGGGTCTCCCTGCACCCCACCAGCGCGGCCCTAGGAAGGAGCCGCCCCTCAGGTCGAGGCCCCAAACAAGGGAGCCTCCCTGACAGTAAGTACCAGTGATTTAATAACCGAGGAAACAAGGGTAAGACAGTGACAGTGACTGTGACCCAGAATACAGTGACAGTGATCCAAAGCACAGTAACAGTGTTTTATAAAAGATATATTAAACAGTGGCATAACAGAAATTCGTGTAACCAGGGTACGAAGTGTATAGTGTTAAATAACTCAGTCCCCCCTGCATCAAGGAACCAGGGAATTTTCTGTGGAACTAGAGGTAGGTGCGCGAGTGAGCCGAAAGGCAAGTGAGGTGCCCCCGCGACTTGGTGACAGTGTCGAGTGTCGCCATCCGCACCCTACCTCTATTATAGTAATATCTCCGACACAGACTCCCAATCGCAGTGATCCAAAGTGAAACTCCCCCATTTATTATTATCCACAAGTAACATAATTAATTCAAACTAACAATCACAGTGAGGTGATATTCCATTCAAGTAACAGTAAAGAATATCCACGACTGCCCTGTGCCACGTGTTAATATATATTGGATCAGTCTATGTAAACGAGTTTAATATTGTATCTCTGTTCTCGTATGTACTAAATATCGTTGTATGTACACTGTAATGAGTAGAACTTAAGCAATAGATGTGATACGGTATACTGTCTCTTTTTATGCCCTGTTCCTTTGTTAGTGCATTACATCCGGTCTAGTAAAAGGACCCCGTTCCAGTGCTCGTGTTTTTACGACGAGAAGTCGCCTTAAAAACACAGCATTACACTGGTGGCAAGCGGTGGTTCTAGATCCGAGTAACGCACGGAGGAACGCAGAAAGGGAACTTACAATGGCAGCCAAACCACACATCCAATTGCCGAGGTTCAACCCGGACCAGTGCGACATAGATGTATATTTAGACATGGTCAAACCCCTCCTAGACATAGGGTTCGACTCAGACAGAGAAAAGATCGCAGTCACACTACCTAACCTGGGGAAAATAATCACCACTGTCACTCCCAAAATCGTCCCGAGACTAAAATGGGATCAATTCAAACAAATTGTGAAACAGGCGGCGACACCATCTCTGGGCACAGTTGTAGCCTTGTCGGAACTAGACGCCCTCACATACGACGGAATCCTCGATGACACCTTCATCCAGGCTAGGCGGCTCGTCACCGCTGCGTACCCGGGCACAGACGCAAAAACCCAGGAACAACTCATATTCCACAAACTCCTCAGGATCCTCCCCGATTTCATTAAAAACCACTTCATAATACATGAACCGACGGGAGACCTGGATAAACAAATCAACTTAATAAGGCGCCTTCTAACCGTCCACTCCTCCCCCAAACGCATCATCATCATCAACCATTTCCCCACGGATCTCATCCCTGTAAATCCTTGGGAATTTACTCCTTGCTGCCCTGAGTGCCCAATCCACGACATCCATGAGCAGCTAAAAGTTGCCCGGGGCAGCAAAACAAAACAAGAGCGCCCACAAGCAGCAAAACAAAACAAGAGCGCCCACAAGCCTCCCCACCATACGCCGATTGCCCCAAGCCTCAAAGAAGAAAAGTGAAACGAGGAAGTCACAGAAGGCGCCCTCCCACTGCCCCCACATCTCACTGTAATGACGGGGGCCACCTCACATCTCCCCCAGTCGATGACAGGGGAAACCGTCATCTTCCCATTTCCTCTCCTCCCACTATCTCTTCTATTTTGCTCTCCCCTATTCCTACCACTATTCCTAACCCTCCCACCTCACACACCACTTTCTCCACTACTACCGCCTCCCCCCTTCCTATTCCTCCCCAACACAAAGCCTGCCTCCCCCTTCGCAGGCCTCCTAGAACCCTTACCCCATCTTTCCCAAACCCACTTCCCAAAACTGCCTCCTCCTGTCTACTCCCTCCCACCTACCACCCCGCACCACCCACCACCACCACATCCCCGCCACTCATTTTTCCCACCTACACAGCCTCTCTTTCCTCGCTCACTTCCCCCACCCCACCCTCAACCTCACCATACCCACAAACCCCTTCCCCCACGTCACCCTTGCCTGACCCACCACCACCTTCCTCCGATTCTGATCCTTCACCAACCACCCCACCTCCTCCAACCCGCCACTCTCAATCACCGCCCGCTACGCCCGCCACCAACACCTTACAACCAGAAACAAAAATTGAGAGAGTGCTATGGCGCCGCCACGACCGCCCACCTGTCAGAATCCGAGGGACCCACCACCTTCTCCGCCTCCTACGCCGGACCAACCATCCATCCTCCCTCCGGCTCACTCTCAACCCCCATCAGGAGCCTAACACCTTCACCACCCACTGGGTCAGCCTCACCCAGCACCTCACCCCGGCCCACCAGACTTCCACCTCAGCCACCTACCACCTCCAGTCACGGGGCCGTGACTTCAACAACGCGGAAGGTGGTAAAATGCCCGCCGTGCCCGCCGCAGGACCTCCCACCTCACCACCCCCCACACCACCACCGAGCCGCCACCCCACCACCACCCCGGGAGGACACACCGGTGAAGTTAGTGACCCCGGGCAAGAGGGTCATCGGGGCATCCCGGCCCTGAGCCCCTATTCCCCGCAAGTGCCCCAACCCCAGGCATTCAGGGAAACTGAACTACTGTGCGGGCGGGGTAGTGATCGTCAGACCAGGGGTGGGACTGAAAAGAGGTCAGTCCCAGGTAACACCGTATTGACGGTCTTGTTACACCCTCTAGGGCAGGAAGAGGCCCAAGGGCAGGAAGAGGCCCAAGGCTACGGCCAAAAGGGAGAAAGAGAGATAGACACAGGCTACGGCCTGACAGAGTGTGTAAAGGGGAAGGTGACCCCAGGCTCCGGCCTTAACACGCTGAGGAGAGAGAGTTGCCTGTGTGCATCCCTCTCCAGTTGTTCTTTGGCTACGGCCAGAATACGGTCCAGGGTAGAGAGACCCTGCTACCGTACGTGTAGTGCTACCCAATTACGGAAGCGGCGTCCCGGGGTCGGCCTCTTGCCGGAACGGACGGGTGAACCTGTTCATCCGTTAGTCGCTTTCCGTACGGGCAGACACTCAGCTTCGGCTGGGGCACGTACCAGGGTGGAGAATTCCCTGACGGTAGGATCTGTTCGTATTGGAGAGAGTGCGGCTCCTGAGCCCCTCACTCCGGCTTGTCTCCTACTGCGGGAGGAACACCACGTCGGCGGTACCTTGCCACGGCGAAAGGGCGACCTCGATCACCCTATAGGTGTCCCCCGCACGCCGGGCAAGTTCACGGCTTCAGCCAAAGTGCACAATAGGGGAAGTAGAGCCCCGACTCAGACCTATGGACACACTCAGGGAACCACGAAGAGCGTGAGTCCCCCTTTAGCCTCTGTCCCTTCGGGGAGCCCTTCGTCGCCATCCAGGCTTCTAGGCCAGGAGGAGGCACTAGAGTGGTGGCAAGGCCCGATAACGGGCTTACCGCCCACACCCGGGAGTTCTTTAGCCCTGTCGGAGCCCTACAGGAGACGCTGCCGCAGCCCAGCCCTGACGGCACCTCTCCCCCTGAGCACCCGCAGTCCCAGGACGCCCAGGCCCTCCACCGCAGTCTACAACGACGGAGATCTAGGCTCCCTCACTCCCCGGAAGCAGAGGAAGCAGGCCCGACCACTCCGGCTGTTCGGCCCCAGCCCGGAGGGCCCCCGATCAGGAAGAGGCCCCCAGACCACAGGGCCTCCCTGCACCCCACCAGCGCGGCCCTAGGAAGGAGTCGCCCCTCAGGTCGAGGCCCCAAACAAGGGAGCCTCCCTGACAGTACCAGTGATTTAATAACCCAGGAAACAAGGGTAAGACAGTGACAGTGACAGTGACCCAGAATACAGTGACAGTGATCCAAAGCACAGTAACAGTGTTTTATAAAAGATATATTAAACAGTGGCATAACAGAAATTCGTGTAACCAGGGTACGAAGTGTATAGTGTTAAATAACTCAGTCCCCCCTGCATCAAGGAACCAGGGAATTTTCTGTGGAACTAGAGGTAGGTGCGCGAGTGAGCCGAAAGGCAAGTGAGGTGCCCCCGCGACTTGGTGACAGTGTCGAGTGTCGCCATCCGCACCCTACCTCTATTATAGTAATATCTCCGACACAGACTCCCAATCGCAGTGATCCAAAGTGAAACTCCCCCATTTATTATTATCCACAAGTAACATAATAATTAATTCAAACTAACAATCACAGTGAGGTGATATTCCATTCAAGTAACAGTAAAGAATATCCACGACTGCCCTGTGCCACGTGTTAATATATATTGGATCAGTCTATGTAAACGAGTGTAATATTGTATCTCTGTTCTCGTATGTACTAAATATCGTTGTATGTACACTGTAATGAGTAGAACTTAAGCAATTGATGTGATACGGTATACTGTCTCTTTTTATGCCCTGTTCCTTTGTTAGTGCATTACATCCGGTCTAGTAAAAGGACCCCGTTCCAGTGCTCGTGTTTTTACGACGAGAAATCGCCTTAAAAACACAGCATTACAGTGATGTGTTGTTTAAATGACATTGATGTATTGTATGTTACACCAAGGATTTTGTGTGTGTGTGTGTGTGTGTGGTAGGGGAGTGTTGTTTATGGTGAGGTGTGGGATGTGACTGTGTTCTGCTGTCCAGTTTGTGAGAAGAATCACTGTAGATTTGGCTGGGGCTATTTTGAGCCTGTTTGTGGTAGTATTGTCGTTGTTGTTGTTGTTGTTGTTGTTGTTGAGTTCCTTTAAAACAGTTTGCAATATAACCAGAGTTGCCAGTCCTACTTAGCAGATTTCACTAAACTTACTTTAAAAACTGCTAAATTATCGCTAAATACAAGATACACCTGAAAACCGCTAAATAAAATTATATATTAACTACAAAATCAGGTAAAGAAACTCCCTAACACCTATTCCTAAGCGATTCATCTTTGGATATGGCTGGTTAATATCCTTTTGTAATTTATGTAGAGTATCATGGCGATATTGAAAGGATTCATTAACACGCAGGAGAACAGTAAGGTGTAATAAACTAAATCGCATGGGAAAAGGTGTTAGGAAGCTGGAGACATAAAAGTGTGAGAGATATGAGATGGTGTCCTGGAAGGAGGCTTTGTTGCTGAGTAGGGATGGGCACACCAAGAGGTCCTTTCTGGCCACCCCTCACAGGATGCGGTGAAAGGCAACAGACTGTATTGGTTATGGCTACATAGGATTTGAAATACAGATTAATCTCTCTCCTTTAATATAAGTTACATAAATTCATACATACAACATGCATATATACTAATAAAATATACACATCCTTTGCTATGTAGGCTATATCTATCACTAAATATACGTTAATATATACATCCAAATACAATAATACTAGATTTCTTTGATGTACTGTAGCCTGTGTCTTATCTGTGTATAGCCAGGCTCCTTAATGCAGCAAGGGGGACCACAAACAAATCATCTCCATGTCGCCCTGTCCCCTGCCATACTTAGGTAGATATAAAACCACAAACATATATTCTTTCTAACAACTTCCATCTATCTGTTTCTGTCTACGTCATTTGCTATGCTGCTATTATCTAGAAAAAAATGTTTTATATTAATGATTTCTTTGGATACTGTAATAAGTTAAAAATGTAGAGAATACGATAGTTACCCCTAAATAAAAGTAGTTTTCTTTGATAAGCCATTTTCTTTGGTTATAAATTATTTGTAAACTAAAGTAAATTTTCAAAGTCGGACACTTAGATACTAACAAATTTATACGTTTCATATCTGAATTTTTGTTTTGTTTTGTTTACTGTTTTCCGGACTATGTTGCTTGGTGTTTTAAGACTTGGGGTGAGGTAGCGGTTACATGATGATGATGATGATGATGGTTATGCTGGATGTTTTTAGGGCGACTTCTCGTCCTAAAAACACTAGCGATTGAGCGGGGTCCTCTTTCGAGACCGTAACTAGAACACTTAACAGAGGAACAGGGCATAAAAACTCGGCAGGACACCTTAACACATATATTGCCTTAATCCAAATTCCCTTACAATATACATACAATGGTATACAAGATGTGGAACGGTATAGTGACAGGCTGGTTAACAATAGTATATCACGTCACACATAAACTGTGATAACACCAGAGTTAGTATACAGAGGAATAATACAGAGGGGTTGGTGACACAGTTCATACAGTCCTATTTCCTCAGTCCTTATATAGTATACTGGTCTGTTGAACTTAGGTATCGCCACAACACTTATATATTACTCTAGTCCCTTGAACTTAGGTACTGTATTGACATAGTATATTGGGTACGTTAGGTTAGAGACACTTTCGCTGTTGGTATTCACCCCCTGGGGGTAGGGTTTTTTTCAAGAATACTCCCCCAGTATCCTTGCTTGTCGTAAAAGGCGACTAAAAGGGTTGGCGGAGGGTTAGTGCCCCTCCTCGGAAAACAGCTAACTAAAAAAACAAACAAGAAGCCTCGGACAAGGACTGACCAAACGATGACGACTCAGGATCGGACAAAGGACTTGGTAATGAGTACATGGAATGTAAGAGGAGCGAATGATGAGGTGAATGAGAGGGAGATTGTCCAGGTGCTTGAGGGTGCGAAAGTGGATGTATGTGGAATAACTGAAACAAAATGGAGAGGAGAAAGTGTGAGAGAATGGGAGTATGGATGGGGTATATGTGCAGGAGTAGGTGAGAATGAGAGGGCAAAGGAAGGAGTATTTATAGTTGTGAGTAAAAGATGGAAGAAGAGCATAAGACAGTATGGATCAGTTGGGTCAAGACTTGTGTGGGTAAAGTTGAAAGTTGGAATACAAATGTGGGCGATTGTGTGTGTGTATGCACCAACGCAAGATCGTCCTAGAAGAGTGAGAGAAGAGTTCTGGACAAATGTGGAAGTGTGCATGGAAAAGTTTGGAAGGAATGAGAGAGTGTTTTTGATTGGTGATATGAATGGTAAAGTTGGGAATGTGAAGGTGGATGGAATAGTTGGTGAGTGGGGTGTGCCTCCTGATAAATAAGAATGGCAGTGCGTTAGTGGACATTTGTGCTGGGAGGGGGTTGGTGATAGCCAATACCCTCTTCAGGCATAAAATGATCCACAGGTATACATGGCGAGTGATGAGAAGGGTGGGTGGTGAACTGAATGAAAGAAAGGCAATGATTGATTATGTGTGTGTGGATGAAAGGATGCGAAGATGTGTAAAGGATGCAAGAGTGTATAGAGGTTGGGGGAGTGGACTTTCTGACCACTACTTGGTGGTGGCCAGAATTAGAATGCAAGTAAGATGGAGGAATAGAAGAAGGGAAAGACGAGAGGAAGGAGTAGTTGCAAGTTGAGTGGAAAGGTTACAAGAGGATGAGAAAAAGGCAGAGTATAAGAGAGAAGTGGAGGAACGATTGGGCAAATATGAATTGGAGCAGATGGGAGACGTGGAAGGTGTGTGTAAGATATTTACAGAAGAAATATGTGCAGCATGTGATGTGGTGTGTGGAAGGAAGAGAAGACGGAGGGGGGTGCAAGGAAAAGCGTGGTGGACTGAAGAGGTGAAACAGGCTGTGGCACAAAAGAAGAAAGCATACAATGAATGGATGAGAAATAGGGGCGTGGAAGAAGTTGAGAGGCGGAAGAGAGAGTTATATGTGGAAAGAATGAGAGAGGTGAAAAGATTAGTAAGAGAGAGTAAGAAGAGAGTGGATGAGGAATTTGGAAGGAATTGGAGTGTAAAGTGGAGGGACTGTAAGAAAATGTTCTGGAGAGAAGTGAAAAGAGTAAGACAGGGTGGAAGTGAAGTTAGCAGGGGAGTGAAAGATAAAAATGGTAGATTACTAGTGAAGAAGGGAAAAAAAGTGAGCAGATGGAGAGAACACTTTAAGGAATTGTTGAACGTAGAGGATGGAAGTAATGCGAGTATAAGTGGCTGGGGAATGGCTGGGAGAATGAGGGAGGTGAGAAGACAGGAAGAAATCAGTAGGACAGAAGTTGTGGAAGCAATGAAGAAAGTTAAATCGGGGAAAGCCCCAGGAATTGATGGAGTGTGTGGTGAAATGCTGAAGCATGGGGGAGAGATAGTAGTAGAATGGATGTGGAAGATGTGCAGATTGGCCTGGGAGGAAGGTAGAGTCCCGGAGGATTGGAAGTCATGTATAATTATTCTTAGTATAATAGGAAAAGTGTATGGTAGGATACTTATAGACAGAGTTAGAGAATGAACAGAGAAATTAGTTGAAGAACAGGGAGGCTTTAGGAAGGGAAGAGGTTGTGTAGATCAGATATTCATTCTTAGATCTTTAGTAGAAAAGTTTCTAGAGAATGGAAAGAAGTTGTATGCGGCTTTCATGGATTTGGAGAAAGCATATGACACGGTGGATAGACAAGGATTGTGGAAAGTGTTAAGAATATATGGAGTAGATGGGAAGTTGTTGAATGCTGTGAAGAGTATGTACGATGGTGCGAAGGCTGCAGTGCGTGTGGATGGTAAACTAAGTGAATTTTTCTCTTTGAAAGTTGGTTTGAAACAGGGATGTGTCATGTCTCCATGGTTGTTCAATCTGTACATGGATGGGATAATAAAAGAGGTACAAGGTAGGGTAGTGGATGTTGGAGTGGCCCTGGTGAGAGAGGATAGTGTTTGGAAACTCCCTGTACTGTTGTTTGCAGATGATACTGTGTTGCTGAGTGAAGACGAAGGGGAGCTGCAAGGCTTGGTGGATGAGTTTGAGAGAGTGTGTAAGAAACGGAATCTAAAGGTGAATGTAGGGAAGAGTAAAGTGATGGTCTTTGAGAGAGGTGAAGTTAGTGAATGTACAGCGAGGTTGGATGGTGAGGAATTGGAAAATGTGAGTACGTTTATGTACTTGGGTAGTGTGATGAGTAAGGATGGAGGTTTGGAGGGTGAAGTGCTTGAAAGGGTACAGCAGGGAAGAAATGTTGCTGGTTCTTTGAAAGCAGTGATAAGAAACAGGGAATTGAGCATGGAAGTGAAAAAGTTACTACATGACAGTATTGTGATACCAACTCTAACGTACAGAAGTGAAGCTTGGACATTAATGGAAGGACACAAGTCAAGAGTGAGAGCAGTGGAAATGAGTTATTTAAGAGGAGCCTGTGGAGTCACATGGAGAGACAGGCTGACGAATGAGGATATAAAGGAGCGTTGTGGTGTTGATGTGGATGTGAGAGGATGCGTTATGAGGAACACACTGAGGTGGTTGGGCCATGTGGAGAGGATGGAGGGTGAAAGACTGACGAAGAGAGTGTATGTGAGTGAGGTGGAGGGGGGAAGAGGGAGGGGGAGGCCGAGGATGAGATGGAGGGATGGGGTGGAGAGGTATATGAGAGAGGGGGGTGTGAGTTGGGAGCAGGGCAGTGAAATGGCGGGGGACAGGGCTACTTGGAGGCGATTTGTTTGTGGCCACCCCAAACGGGATTGAGGCGTCTGGCAATAGATAGATAGATAGATACAACACTGAGATCTCACTGTGACGTCACTGGGGCTGCCGGTGTCTGGGCTTAGTCAAGGTGGCGCCTGGTAGTTGGAGGGAGCCCCACAGGTGAGCCCTCCCATAGGAGGCACGGGACTGCTTCTAGGGGCGTCACGGCCCGGGCGCGTCTCTGGTCCGGGGTACAGGGAGGCCCTCTCTTGTCGGGGCCTCGAACTGGGGAGTGGCCCTAGGGGCTGGGGCCAAACTGCATCAGGAGCCAGGCCTGCTGCTTCTTACTGCAGGCAGAGGGCCGGTGGTGAGTGGGGCCAGGGCGATCCCGCCATGGGGTCCGGGGGTGTCCCTGGGAAGCCGGGGGCTGCAATTGCCTCTAGGTTGGGGGGCCATCAGAGGTTGGCTGCGGCACCTCATCCGTGGGGCATCCATCAGGGCCGGGTGTCTTCCAGGGACAGACTGAAGGGCGTGGATCCCGCCTTCAGGTACCGAACCTCATCACCATTCCTTTAATGGCAGCACCTCTGGGGAACCACACCTGGAGGGAGAGACAGAAGGGCATCCTGTGTGACCTCCAGATGGGAAGTATGCCACGCCAGGAACCTTCTCTGATGGAAGAACGCTCGGGACTGTGGACGAATGGCGTACAGTAGCTGTCCCTTCTCCGGCACATACAGTGGCAGTTGCTGTGGTTCCACAGGCCCTTGAGATAGCAGCAGAAGGACGCACAGTGGCCGTTCCTTCCCCAGTACGGACAGTGGCCGTTACCACGGTGGTGCCCCCGAAGGAGGAAGAGGCAGATGAGGGATGTACAGTGGCTGTTTCCTCCCCAGCACGTACAGTGGCTGTTGCCGCGGGTCTGCCTGCCCGATGGGAAGTAGCCGAGGGACTTACAGTGGCCATTCCCCCCCCGGTACGTACAGTGGCCGTTACCGTGGTGCTACTCCCGTAGGAGGAGGAGAAGGTGGATGAGGGATGTACAGTGGCTGCTCCCTCCCCGGCGCATACAGTGGCTGTCGCCGCTGTTCTACCTCTCCTACTTCTGCCTTTTGGCGTGCATACAGTGGCCGTCACGCCGAGGTGGGCTCCAGATGTGGCTGCAGCAGAAGGGTGTACAGTGGCCGTCCCTTCCCCAGTACGTACAGTGGCTGTTACCGCGGTGCTGCAGGGGGAAACAGCTGAAGGGCGTACAGTGGCCGTTACCGTGGTGCTGCCTGGGACTGTATCTGGAGCAGTCCCACCCCGATACTGGTAAAAGCTGGTCCAGCCGAGATGTAGGTGGCTGTTGTGATGTCGTGGTTGGGTGAGTTGAGGGGAAGAGGGACATAGGGCCGGGCCGTACCTGGGCCTGTCTCGCTCCGAGTCTGCATTGTGTTTACCTGGCTCACTGTGGTGTCCTCCTGGGGTGGGGGTGGAGCTGCGGCTCCGTAATGGGAGGGGGGTTTGATGGCAGGAGCTTGCATCTCACTGATGATATAATATCAATCATAATAAAGTATAAATAGAAGTAATAATAATGATAATAATAATAATAATAACTAAAAATATAAAAAATAATAATAAATACACACACACACACACACACACATACACACACACTCACTCCCAGTGAGAAGACTGTAGCACCAGTCGAGCAGGGCAATACTCCCAAGGTGGATGGAAAGCTGATGACTGGGAGAGCTGGAGCTACCGTTTCATCAGCCCTCGGGACTAGTTCCTGACCATTCCCCTTTGCTAAACTTTTTCAGTGTCTCACTAACACAGTGAGTAGGCCAGCACGCTCTCCAGTACAAGTTTCTCTAACTGTCAACACCAAACTACATGCACAGTACACACTACACTTCCTTTTCAAAATTAAAAACAAAATGGCACAATCAAATTTGGCCTCAGAGTCCCCAGAGGAGGGGACCATAAATTCCCCCACCATCCGCCCCGCACCCAGTGACGACTCGAGAGATGCCTGGAACCACTGTCTGACTCACTTCTTCTTCATTTCTGCAACACTGGCGGCCTTTTGTCTAACTTTCTCTCTGTTGAACATCACCTCTCCTTCTCTAAACCTCACCTCTTTTTAACCGAGACTCAGCTGTCTGAGTCAACTGATAGCAAACCCTTTTCTGTTTCCTCCTACTTTCTCTATACTCATTTCAAAGCCAAAGGTGGCTCTTGGGTATATGTACACAACGATTTATCTTGCTCTCATGTTCCTGAGCTTGATTTTTCTGAATATTCTCTATTCTCTGGCTTCGGCTTTCCTGTCATTCTCTAACTAAATATATCTGCTTACTTATCTCCTAATTCTACTGACTGTGAACAATTCTTCAACTATCTTACTTCTACGATGGAACACATTCTATCCATTTCTCCTTTCTCTGAAACCTCCATTCTAGAAGATTTCAATGTTCACCACCACCTTTGGCTCTCCTTTCCTTTCACTGATCCACCTGCTGAACAAGTCTACATTTTCTTTATCCCTAATGACCTAGAGCAACTTGTACAGCATCCTACCCGTATCCCTGACCGCCTTGGAGAGAGCTCCAACATACTTGACCTCTTTCTTACAACTAATCCTTCTGCTTACATTGTTAATCTTTCCTCTCCATTGGGCTCCTCCAATCACAACCTAATTACCTCGACCTGTCCTATTCCTCCGGTACGACAAGCAGACCCTCCAAAGAAACGTCGACTGTGTCACTTTGGAGATGCAGTTTGGGAGGCCCTCAAGTGGTACTTCTTTGATTTTCCCTGGAATGATTATTGCTTCCATGGCCGGGAGCCATCTGAGTGTGCATTGCGCATTACGTAGGTTATTGTCTTGGGCATGAAAGCATACATTCCCTTCTCATATCCTTTGACTAATGCAAGAAAGCCTTGGTTTAATCACACATCTTCTAGTGCTGTCTGC
>NC_137048.1:11456682-11486682 GCF_032717465.1 Coenobita brevimanus
GCCTTTCTGTCTGTATCTATCTACCTATCTATGTATCTATCTATTTATCCATCTGACTGCTCGTATCTTTCTATCTTTCTGTCTATATCAGTGTGTTTACTATCTTATACATATCAAAGTTTGCTTATCACGTATCTATTCATTTATCTGTCTGCCTGTCTATCTATCTATCAGTTTTCCTTTCTATCTATATATCTATCTACCTGTCTATCTATCTGACTGTGACCGTCTATGTCTGTCAGTCTATCTATTTCCATCTGTCTGCCTGTCTATCATTGTCTATCAGTCCTTCTATCTACCTGCTTAACTATATGTATCTATATATATTTTTCTATTTAACGCTCAAACATTTTATCTACAGTATTTATATCTCTCTATCTATATGTCTATCTATCTATCTATCCATCTATCCATCCATCTATCTATCTATCTACCTATCTATCTAATTATATGTATTTATCTATATTTTCTCTATCATATCATTTACAGTATATCTGTCTATCTTTATATGTCTATTTATCCTTCTGTCTATCTGTCCATCTACCTATCTATCTATGTATCTATCATTGTTAACTTATCTTTATCTATCTGCATCTGTCTGTTTCTTTCCATCTTCTCTAACTATCTACCAGTCTATCAATCTATCTATCTCTACAACCCTAATATTCTTGTCCAGTCACCAACCTCCTTTCTTGCCTGAGTGACACACAGGAGTCAATGAGCGAGACATAAAAACAATCATAAGTCTTTTTACTCTAACTTGGCCTAAACCTGCCATCTCTCCATCTGGAATGCTGGAGTGTTGAACAGATTAGGGTGAGAATACGATGATAGTCACGAATAAGTGCTATGGAAAGGATGTAGAGAAACTATCTATCTATCTATCTCTAGCCAGACGCCATAACCCCTCAAGGGGTGGCCGTCTGTCTTTGTGTTTGTGGTTTTACGGGGAGGGGCACTAACCCTCCGCCAACCCACTTGTTGACACGTAGGGAACACGTATGGGTTGGTTATATGGTTACCAGCCAGAGTTATAAATGGTATCCTGGCTTACATGAAACCATTAGGCTAGTTACTCAATGTAAAGCCACCTGAAGAGGAAAGAAGAGTAATAAAAAGTAACAGGAAAGATGGGAGAAACAGGAAGAGAGGAGGACAGACACAGAAAAAGTGATAAAGGTGAAGGAAGAAGTAGGCAGCACTACTTCAAGTGAGTGGATGATGGTGAGAGATAGGAAGAGAGGAGGGCAGACACAAGAAAGGAATGATATAGGTTAAGGAAGAAGTAGGCAGCACTACATCAAGTGAGTGGATGATGGTGAGAGATAGGAAGAGAGGAGGACAGACACAGAAAAAGTGATAAAGGTGAAGGAAGAAATAGGCAGCACTACATCAAGTGAGTGGATGATGGTAAGAGATAGGAAGAGAGGAGGGCAGACAAAAAAAAAAGGAATGATATAGGTTAAGGAAGAAGTAGGCAGCACTACATCAAGTGAGTGGATGATGGTGAGAAATAGGAAGAGAGGAGGGCAAACAGAAAAAGAATGATAAAAGTGGAGGAAAAAGTGGGCAGCACTACATCAAGTGAGTGGATGAAGGTCTGCACATTCTTTCTGCCACCCTGATGTTACAAAAGGACGAAAATCTGAATCAAAATGAGGCGAGAAAATAATAATAATAATAATAATAATAATAATAATAATAATAACAATAATAATAATAATAATAATAATAATAATAATCGGTCCATCAGAGAGATCCATTTTGCCCCATCCGTCTGGCGCTCCGTAATCCACTGATCCACAAGGCGTCCCAACAATGGCCAGGGATATAACTGAACACAGCAAAAGGAAAGACGGTGTGTTTAACCTGATTATTATTTTCATTGTTACAACATTCAGGCATAACTCTCTCTCTCTCTCTCTCTCTCTCTCTCTCTCTCTCTCTCTCTCTCTCTCTCTCTCTCTCTCTCTCTCTCTCTCTCTCTCTCTCTCTCTCTTCTCCAGCACTAGTGAAGTGGTTAGTGCATGTAGATGACTTAATGTCTTTCATCAAGTGGCTTATTCTATATTTTTAAACCTGCTCTCGCGAAGGGAGGGCGGGGTGATGTTTTACTGAGAGAGAGAGAGAGAGAGAGAGAGAGAGAGAGAGAGGTGGACGAGACTGACACAAAAACCAAGACCCGCGTTCTCGTCGTGTAAGGAAGCTCCCTAACACCACTTCCTTAGCGATTTATTTTTGGATATGGCTGGTTAATATCCTTTTGTACGTTATTTATATAAAGTGTGGCAATGTTGGAAGGATTTATGTACCGCAGAAGAGGGCAGTAAAGTGTAATAGACAAAATAAATCACTTAAAGAAGATGTTTGGGATAAAGAAGCTCCCTAACACCTGTCCCTAACCGATTTATTTTGCCGTCTTGTGTGTCACCTAAATCATTCTAATATCATCAAGCCTTGGCATAAATAACGTACAAAAGTAAATTAACCACCCGAATCCAAAAATAAATCAGTAAAGAAAGGGTGTTTGGCAGCTTGCTTAATACGAGGATACGACCTTATGGCCAATAATCTCGTGGGGTAAGAACGCTCCCTAACACCTGGTCCTTAGCGATTTATTTTCTAAGTTACCCATTCACACCCTCTTCTTCGACTCTTATGCAATTTTAATGTGGATATAGATGGCAAGAAAAACACATAAGAATACAGTAACACACAAGAATACAGTAACACACAAGAATACAGTAACACACAAGAATACAGTAACACACAAGAATACAGTAACACACAAGAATACAGTAACACACAAGAATACAGTAACACACAAGAATACAGTAACAACAAGAATATAGTAACACAGGAATACAGTAACGCAACAGAATCAAGAATAAATCGGTCAGGAGGAGGTGTTAGGTAGCTTCCTCACCTCAGTAGACTACCGCACTAATCCAACCCCAGGATTTATAATGCAATCGTGTCCTACTTTCATTTTCTTTACAAATCTCCCGACTATCTAACCCTCTTCTATCTGCCTGTGGGTAACTCTACACTGTGTGACAAGTCAAATGGTTTCCTGTACGCCAGGAAGCAATTTACTACGCTGGGTGGTAACCATATAACCAAATTATGGCACCTGGTGGTTTAGTGGGTAATTAAGGCGCTCCAAACAAATTGAGTCGGTGAAGGTTTATATCCAAAGAGTGGCTGGGGTTTATTACTCACGTAATGCCACTCAGGGATGAGTGAGGCTGGTCACTCTCATCTTAAAAATCAGAAGCAAATTGCCTAGCCCCGGGCTCCTACGCTTCTCATGGGGCAATGTAAGACTGGATGATGGATGGATGGACTGACCATTTATCTATCTGTCTATCTATCCATCTATCTATTTACCTATCTATCTATCTGTCTATCTATACCGAGATGCCTTCATCCCGTAAGGGGTGGCCACGATCAAAGCGCCTCCATGTCGCCCTGACCCCCGCCATTTCACTGCCCTCCCCCCAGCTTACACCCCCCTCTCTCATTCAACTCTCTATCCCTCCATCTCATCCTCGTTCTACACCTTCCTCTCCCCTAGTCCACCTCACTCACAAGCTCTCCTAGTTGGTCTCTCACTTTCCATCCCCCCAACTTCTATCCCCCCTCTCTCATATACCTCTCTACTCCATCCCTCCATCTCATCCTCGGTCTCCCCCTCCCTCTCCCCTAGTCCACCTCACTCACATACACTGCCCTAGTTAGTCTTTCATATATCTCTCTACTCCATCCCTCTGTCTTTGCTTCGGGAAAATTGTAATGGAAATCTGCCTCAAGAATACAACCAAGACACCCAGTTAGAGAGAGAGAGAGAGAGAGAGAGAGAGAGAGAGAGAGAACTATCAAAAGCTCGTCAAGTTAAATGGAGCATATAAAGTAAGCCTTTGAAAGCCTGGCTCTACCCCCACCCCCCCACACACACACACTGGAAATGAGAGCTATCTGAATATGTTTGCAGATGATGCAAAAATACAAAGGAGAATTACTAACACAGACTCTTGTAGGGAGCTACAAGAAGAATTAAATAAACTTCATGAATGGAGTAGTACATGGCAAATGGAATTCAATGTGGACAAGTGTCATGTAATCAAGTTTGGTAAAAGTGGAAAAAGACCTGATTGGGATTATAAGTTAGGAAATAAAACCCTATGAACATCAGAAAGAGAGAAAGACCTAGGTGTGATCATCAATAACAGACTATCTCCGGCTGACCACATCAGCGAGAAGGTACGGAACATGTATACACTGCTTGCAAATATGAGAATAGCATTCACATACATAAATGAAGACATGCTAAGAAGGATAATAACATCATTCATTAGACCAACCCTGGAATATGCATCAGTAGTCTGGAGTCCTCATCTCAAAAAGCACATAGACAAGATTGAAAAAGTTCAAAGGGCCGCTACAAGATGGATACCAAGCTTAAGGGACTTAAGCTACGAAGAAATACTAAATAAACTGAATCTACCAACATTACAGGAGAGAAGGAAAAGAGGTGACATGATAATGCTATATAAGTGCATATCAGGGAAGGAGAAAATAGACATAAATGATTACTTAACATATGGAGAAGCATCAGCAAGAGGACACTGCAAAAAACTGCATAAGAAGAGAGGTGATAAAGACGTAAGGAAATTCAGTTTCCCAAACAAAGCAATTGATCAATGGAATGCACTACCGAATGAAATAGTGTGTGCCAAAACAATTCACAAATTTAAGGATATGTACGATAAATATGGTTTAAGACACGGGACAGTACGAGCTTGACTCATTCCTGTAAAGATACAATTAGGTAAGAACAATAAGGTAAGAACACACACCTGGTCAAATTCTCTCTCTCTCTCTCTCTCTCTCTCTAAAAGCCAGTGTTGTAAACGTCTACTTCAACACAGTAAAATAGAGAGAGAGAGAGAGAGAGAGAGAGAGAGAGTGCCTAAAGAAAACGGAATTAGAAATGTTAATAAGGAAGACTGATAAAATGAGACCAAAAATTAATGGAAAGCCTCTATCTGTCTATCGACCTATCTATCTGTTTATTCGTGTCTATCTATCTATCTACTTAGCTACCTATCTGTCTATCTCTATCTATCTACCTATCTGTCTATCTATCTATCTCACATAATGTTATATTTTATTGTAAAGATATAGTCGCCTTGGCTCGACTTGGACCCTCTTTCCTCTGCTTCCTCAATTACTCTCTTTTTCTTCTTCCTCCTCCTCCTCCTCCTCCTCCTCCTCCTCCTCCTCCTCCTCCTCCTTCTCCTCCTCCTCCTCTTCCTCACTTTACTCATCTTCTCTTTCTCCTTTCTTCCTTTTTCTCCCCTTCTTCTTCTTCCCATCTTTTTCTTCCTTCTTCCCTTACCACCCGCGGCTCCTCCTCCTCCTCCTCCTCGACATCGTTGGCATCACAGAGTCCTGGATTAACACATATGACCGTGACTTTCTAGCGGAATACTCATTACCAGGGTACAATATTTTCAGTTGTGAGCGACCACATCGAACTGGTGGCTGTGTTTTACTATATGTGAAAACTAGTCTCCACCCCCTTGTGCTATCAAAACCCAGTATTACCAACATAGATGCCAGTTATGTTCAGCTAAGTATTAATTCACACAAAATAAATATGTCTCATCTATCGTCCTCCAGCACAGTCAACTGAGGCAGATGAAAAACTTTATGATCAAATTGTGGAAATTTGTTGTCAAGGGGATAGCGTAATTTTTGGAGACTTTAATCTACCGGTAACAAAGTGGGGTGAACCACTGACGGCACACTCAGGACAAGAGCTTTATACGAATCTTCAAGAAAGCGCCCTTGCCCAACAAGTAGAATACCCAACGAGAGGAAACAATATCCTGGACATCATCTTGACTACAAATGATAACCTAGTCAACAACGTTGAAATAGGACCTGAGTTTAGTTCCAGTGATCATCGAATTATACAGTTTAATATTACTACTGAAAAAGTTAAAGAAATGGAGAGCAAAGAAAAGGTCCCAGATTATCGTAGAGCTGATTTCACTAGGCTCAGAGCGCTACTTGCAACTGCAGATTGGAATTAAATGTCTGAAACCGATGACATAAACCAAGCATGGGAAATATTCACCAAAAAATTTAATGAAGTGGTAAAGTCATGTGTGCCACTACGTAACAGACGTCCAGCTGGAAATAGTAAACCAAAGTGGTGGTCCAGTGATATTAAAAGTAACTTAATAGCCAAAAAACAGGCATACCATAAATATAAAGCTACACAAAATAATGATGATAAATTACAGTACGATAATCTACGCTGCATATCGAAAAGACTTATTAAACAAAGCAAATGAGCACTGGAGATCCACAATGCTAATACGTGCAAATCAAATCCTAAAGAATTTTACAGTTACATTAGAAAGAAAAAGGTTATGACTACATCAATAGGTCCTCTAGAAACAAACAATGGCAAACACACTGAAAATGAGGTCGAAATGGCAAACATTCTTAACGATTACTTTGCGTCTGTTTTTACAGTAGAAAACACCACCAGAAACCTACTGCTACCCACAAACCAAGCAAATAGCACAGTCCTTAGTAACTATGCCATCCATAATAACGATATCCTTTCAGCCATAAATAGTACGGACATAAACAAAACCCCTGACCCCGATAAAATATCACCGAGAATTCTCAAAGAAGCAAAACATGAGTTACTGCTGCCACTCTCTGTCTTATTCAATAAATCATTAAGTACTGGGAAAGTTCCATGCGAATGGAAACTAGCAAATGTAACACCAATTTTCAAAAAAGGAAATGAGTCACACCCAGGAAATTACAGACCAATCAGCTTAACATCAGTAGTGTGCAAGTTAATGGAAAAAAATCATAAGAGATAAAATAGTTAATTATCTAGAAGAAAATAATATAATTATAGACTCGCAGCATGGATTCAGACATCGTCGCTCATGCTTAATTAACTTACTGGACTTCTTCCATGATGTTTACAAATCATACGATGACTCAAGAGCAGTAGATATAATTTACCTCGACTTTCAGAAAGCAATTTGACACTGTCCCTCATAAGCGTCTCATGAGAAAAATAGAAGCACATGGAATAAAAGGAAATACGCAAAAATGGTTACAAGACTGGCTTTCAGACCGAAAACAGCGAGTTGTGATAAACGGAAAGGAATCCAAATGGCGTAATGTGATCAGCGGCGTTCCCCAAGGCTCAGTACTTGGACCGATACTTTTTATTATCTATATTAACGATATTGATGAGGGTCTAAATTGTAAAGTATCCAAATTTGCAGATGATACTAAAATAACCAGTAAAGTCACTTCAAAATTACAGTGGCAGCAGTTACAAAATGACCTTAATACTTTAGCAAGCTGGGCAGAAAAATGGCAAATGAAATTCAACACAGAATAATGGAAAGTACTTCATATTGGAATTAACAACGTCCATGCGAATTACAAAATGAACAATATTCAGTTATCAAGTACAGACAATGAAAAGGATCTTGGTGTGATAATATCAAATGACCTAAAACCAAGCAAGCAGTGTACCGAGGCGGTTAAAATTGCAAACAAGCTGGTGGGTTTTATTGGAAGAACTTTCGAGTTTAAATCGGAAAAAGTCATAATTGCCTTGTACAACTCGCTAGTGCTCCCCCAATTTGAGTATTGTGTGCAATTCTGGTCTCCGTACTACAGAAAGGACATTGAAAAATTAGAGAAAATTCAGCAAAGAATCACAAAAATGATACCACGACTTAGAAACAAACCGTATGAGGAACGCCTTGAAGAACTTAAATTATTTAACCTAACGAAGCGCAGGTTAAGAGGTGACCTTATTGAAGTTTTCAAAATCATGAAGGGATATAACAACTTAGACATGAATAAATATTTTGATATAGACCGGTCGAGTCAAACCAGAAGTAATGGCTGCAAAATTATGGGAAAGCGATTCCAATCCCACGAAGCAAAATACTTCTTCTTTAACAGAGTTGTAAATATCTGGAACAGATTACCCTCAGATACCGTGAACAGTATCTCAGTTAAGACATTCAAAAACAAATTAGACAAGTATTTGCACGAGAATCCTCAGCTGACTCTTTTTCTGTCCAAATAACTTGCTTTTATAGTTATGGTACGTGTAAGTTCATGCCCTTTTTGTCTACAAGACACCCCGTAAACAATGTACCCGTACATAGTGTTGCGTCACGTTATTATACATTTTTCAATTCAGTGCAAACAAAGCTCTATAAGCACAGAGTAGGACCTGTACAGATAACCCTGAGTTAACGGTCACTACTCTTACTTTCGACCTGTGATGGGCTGTGGATAATTGAGGGTCCCTGCTAGTCAAGCGACCACGATCGGGATTTTTTTAATGTACCAGGAGTCACTGCTTCAGGATGAAACTTGTGTACTTGTCCCATATGGGAGAGTTCCTTGTCTCTGGAGTGAACGGAGCTAGGGCCTGATTGACTGCTGCCTACCTTAAAAACGCCAGGCAAGGCTGCCGCACCACTCCTAAACATCCACACTGTGCAGTCCCCTCATGTCTACAGGACACCCCATAAATTTAACATAGCGTCACGTCACGTCATTATACGTTTTTCGATTTACCCAAAGCAAATGAGGTAATATACAGTAAGCACAGATTAGGATCCGCACAGATAACCCTGAGTTAACTGTCACTACTCTTACTTAATACCTGTGATGGGCTGTGGATCACTGAGGGTCCCTGTTAGTCAAGTGACCACCATCGGGATTTTTTTAATGTGCCAGGGGTCACTGCTTCAGGATGAAACTTGTGTACTTGTCCCACATAGGAGAGTTCTTTGTCTCAGTGGAGTGAACGGAGCTAGGGCCTGATTGACTGCTGCCTACCTAAAAAGCGCCAGGCAAGGCTGCTGCACCACCCCTAAACATCCACTCTGTGCATTGCACATCCACATTGTGCACTGTGCAGTCCCCTTTGTCTAAGACACCCGTCTTATATACTTTTCAATCTCCCCAATGCAAAGAGAGTAATATAAGCACAGATTAGGATCTGCACAGATAACCCTGAGTTAACGGTCACTACTCTTACTTTCGACCTGTGATGGGCTGTGGATCACTGAGGGTCCCTGTTAGTCAAGTGACCACCATCGGGATTTTTTATATGTACCAGGGGTCACTCATCCCTACGTGTCAAGTGGGGTTGGTGGAGGATTAGTGCACCTCCCTGTAAAACAATTAACTCTAAGCCCTTGGCCACCCTGGCTGGGATACATGGCGTCTGGCAATGAATGAATGAATGAAAACCAGGGGTCACTGCTTCAGGATGAAACTTGTGTACTTGTCCCACATGGGAGAGTTCCTTGTCTCAGTGGAGCGAACGGAGCTAGGGCCTGATTGACTGCTTCCTACCTTAAAAGCGCCAGGCAAGGCTGCCGCACCATCCTTAAACATCCACACTGTGCAGTGTGTAGCTTCCACGTTATGTCCACAGACTTCCCATTAACCCAATGTACCGGTTTACAATGTCATGCCGTAACTATTATTTTATTTGTTTACTTTCAGGTTACTCAATCGGGTAGCTTATAGATAAAGTATTACAGAATGTGACTTTTCCTTTCCAGTGTTTCCTATAAAATTTCCATGTCAGTTTTTCCATGCTGCATGTGGTTTTTCTCACTTTTTCCTGGAGGGTTTGGTGGTGGGGGGAGCCTTCTTGCTTTATTATCCTTATCCTTCAGCATGTACAGTAGAGTTAGATCTTGTAGTCATAGTTTTCTCTGTAACAAGCAGCCTCGAAAGGACCATAAGGTCTGTTGCTGTTTGCTTTCCTGTGTAATCCTGTGTGTTATCCTCCTCCTCCTCTTCTTCCATCCCCTACCCCTCCTCTTCTTCTTCTTTCCCCCTCCTCTTCTCATCCTTTGTTCCCTACCCGATCCCTCCTCCTATCTCCTATCTTTATTTTCTTGTTCTTATTCTTCCTCCTTTTCTTCTTCCTCTTCCTCTTCTTCTTCTTCTTCTTCTTCTTTCTCTTCTTCTTCTTCCTGTTCTTTTTCTTCTTCTTCTTCTTCTTTCTCTTCTTCTTCTTCCTGTTCTTTTTTTTCTTCTTCTTTCTTCTCTTCTTCTTCCTGTTCTTTTTCTTCTTCTTCTTCTTTCTCTTCTTCTTCTTCCTGTTCTTTTTCTTCTTCTTCCTCTTCTTCTTCTTCTTCTCCTTCTTCTTCCTCCTCCTCCTCCTCTTCTTCTTCTTCTTCTTTTTCCTGTTCCTTTCTTCTTCTTCTTCTTCTTTTTCCTGTTCCTTTCTTCTTCTTCTTCTTCTTCTTCTTCTTCTTCTTCTCCTCCTCCTCCTCCACCATAACAAACCTAACCATCACCTTCCTCTACACCTGTTAAGCTTGTGTCTTATACCCTTTGTTATTACACCCGCCCTCGCAATGTGTGTGTGTGTGTGTGTGTGTGTGTGTGTGTGTGTGTGTGTGTGTGTGTGTGTGTGTGTGTGTGTGTCTGTCTGTCTGTCTGTCTGTCTGTCCATCTCTCTCTCTCTCTCTAACCATTTGTCACAGAAACAAACACTCAATATAAAGAGAAGGTCAACGAATTTAGAATACCTGTAGTAACCAAGGAGACTCACCCCTATCCTATGACTAAGGCTCGTACTATACCACTCAGGGGTGGGTGACGGGCTAGGGGTCATGGTTGCTTCTTCAATAAACCTTCAGCCATATTTTGTAGATTCGAATTGATGTACGTAACAGATGCCTTCAAGTGGATTAGCCCAGAGCTCTCAATAACTTGGTGTTTTTGTGTATGACTGTAATGGCAGGGTGTGAAAAAGTAGTGATGAAATATGAGGTTACACACATACAGATCATATTACATCTCTTGTAAAATCTGCATCCAAGAGATTGGGTGTGCTAAGCCGACTCCGCTCTTTCTTTACCCCTGCACAATTGTTGACTCTATACAGGGGTTTTATTCGCCCCTGTGTGGAGTACAACTCTCATGTGTGGGGTGGCTCCCCACATACAGCTCTTCTCAAGAGGGTGGAGTCAAAGGCTTTTCGTCTCATTAACTCTCCTCCTCTTACTGACTCCCTTCAACCTCTGTCTCTTCGCCGCACTGTTGCATCTTTATCCCTTTTCTATCGCTACTTTAATGGTCACTGCTCCTCTGAACTGTCTGCTTGCATTCCTCCACCTCTACGACGGGCGCGTAGCACCCGTCTGGCAGCAAACTCTCATCCCTTTTCTGTCCAACCCTCTAATGTAAGAGTTGACCGTTACTCCCAGTCTTTCATTTATGCAACAGGTTAGCTCTGGAACTGTCTCCCTCTGTCTGTATTTCCTGCTGCCTATGATCTCCAGTCTTTCAAACGCAGTGTGTCCAGGCTTCTCAAAATGATCGGATCTTGAATTTGGGTCTCTATTGTATTTTGTTTTTCTCTTGGAGGGAACTGTTAACTGCGGGCTCATGGCCTTTGGTTCCTTCTTTCTCGCATTAAAAGATAAAAACATAATTATATGTACATGCATACATACATACATACATATGTACGTACATGCATACATATATGCATATATACGTTCATACATACATACATAAATACATTTTCATACATACATACATACATACATGCATACATGCATATATTGGTACACCATACATACAAATATACATACATACATACACACATATATACGTACACACATATATATACATACGTACATGCATACATATCCGCCCCTATGTGGAGTACAACTCTCATGTGTGGGGAGGCTCCCCACATACAGCTCTTCTCAATAGGGTGGAGTCAAAGGCTTTTCATCTCATTAACTCTCCTCCTCTTACTGACTCCCTTCAACCTCTGTCTCTTCGCCGCACTGTTGCATCTTTATCCCTTTTCTATCGCTACTTTAATGGTCACTGCTCCTCTGAACTGTCTGCTTGCATTCCTCCACCTCTACGACGGGCGCGTAGCACCCGTCTGGCAGCAAACTCTCATCCCTTTTCTGTCCAACCCTCTAATGTAAGAGTTGACCGTTACTCCCAGTCTTTCATTTATGCAACAGGTTAGCTCTGGAACTGTCTCCCTCTGTCTGTATTTCCTGCTGCCTATGATCTCCAGTCTTTCAAACGCAGTGTGTCCAGGCTTCTCAAAATGATCGGATCTTGAATTTGGGTCTCTATTGTATTTTGTTTTTCTCTTGGAGGGAACTGTTAACTGCGGGCTCATGGCCTTTGGTTCCTTCTTTCTCGCATTAAAAGATAAAAACATAATTATATGTACATGCATACATACATACATACATATGTACGTACATGCATACATATATGCATATATACGTTCATACATACATACATAAATACATTTTCATACATACATACATACATACATACATACATGCATACATGCATATATTGGTACACCATACATACAAATATACATACATACATACACACATATATACGTACACACATATATATACATACGTACATGCATACATATCCGCCCCTATGTGGAGTACAACTCTCATGTGTGGGGAGGCTCCCCACATACAGCTCTTCTCAATAGGGTGGAGTCAAAGGCTTTTCATCTCATTAACTCTCCTCCTCTTACTGACTCCCTTCAACCTCTGTCTCTTCGCCGCACTGTTGCATCTTTATCTCTTTTCTATCGCTACTTCAATGGTCACTGCTCCTCTGAACTGTCTGCTTGCATTCCTCCACCTCTATGACGGGCGCGTAGCACCCGTCTAGCAGCAAACTCTCATCCCTTTTCTGTCCAACTCTCTAATCCAAGAGTTAACCGTTACTCCCAGTCCTTCATGTATGCAACAGGTCAACTCTGGAACTGTCTCCCTTTGTCTGTATTTCCTGCTGCCTATGATCTCCAGTCTTTCAAACGCATCTCGAAATGAATGGATCTTGAATTTGGCTCTCTCCTGTATTTTGTATTTCTCTTGGAGGGAACTGTTATTGCGGGCTCATGGCCTTTGGTTCCTTCTTCCTCGCATAAAAATATATATATATATATATATATATATATATATATATATATATATATATATATATATATATATATATGCAGGTAAATACATATTCATGCATACATACATACATACATACATACATATATACATGCATAGATACATACATATATACGTACGTACATACACTTACATATATACCATTTTTATCCACACACATTTGCATATTCACACACACACACACACACACACACACACACACACACACACACACACACAGCCGAAATCAATACTCATTCAGCATTTCCGGGAAAGCATTGCTCACCAACCCTAAGGAGAGAGAGAGAGAGAGAGAGAGAGAGAGGTTAGGTTACAGAATTCATTAACTTCTTTGGTGTAATGCTTTCGTAACCTGAATACTCTCTCTCTCTCTCTCTCTCTCTCTCTCTCTCTCTCTCTCTCTCTCTCTCTCTCATGGCAAATTACTGCTTCATTTTCATTACACTATTACCTCTGGAGTCATATACCTACGCATGCCACCGCTTGGGTACTGCTGCTAACCATCTACACTGAATACATGATGATCAAGCACAATAACAAAACTACTACTACTAAATAGAATGGTTTCTACTACTACTACTATTACCACTACTACTACTACTATTACTACAAGTATTACTACTACTAGAACGACAATGACGATGAAGGTAATAAAAATAATGAAAATGATAGTAATAGTATTGATGATATTATAATAATAATTATGATAATATTAGTAATCTATCTATCTCTTGCTAGACGTCTTAATCCCGTAATGGGTGGCCACAAACAAATCGCCACCATGTCGCCCTGTCCCCTGCCATTTCACTGCCCTGCTCCCAGCTCTCACCCCCTCTCATATATACCTCTCCACCCTATCCCTCCATTTCGTCCTTGGCCTTCCTCTCCCTCTCCCCCTCATCCACCTCACTCACATACACTTTCCTCGTCAGTCTCTCACTCTCCATCTCTCCACATGGCCAAACCACCTCAGTGTGTTTCTCCTAACGTTTCCTATTACATCCACATCCACACCACAACATTCCTTCACATCCTCATTTGTCAGTCTGTCTCTCCATGTGATTCCACATGCTCCTCTCAAATAACTCATTTCTACTGCTTTCACTCTTGCCTTCTCTCCCTCCAACAAGGTCCAAGTTTCACTTCTATACGTTAGAGTTGGTATCACAATACTGTCATGTAATTACTTTTTCACTTCCATGCTCACTTCCCTGTTTCTTATCACTGCTTTCAAGGAACCAGCAACTTTTCTTCCTCGTTGTACCCTTTCAAACACTTCATCCTCCACACTTCCATCTTTGCTCATCACACTACCCAAGTACTTAAACGCACACACATTTTCCATTTCCTCTTCATCCAACCTCACTGTACATTCATTGACTTCACCTCTCTCAAAGACCATTACTTTACTCTTCTCTACTTTCACCTTTAGATTCCGTTTCATACACACTCTCCCAAACTCATGCACAAAGCCTTGCAGCTCCCCTTCGTCTTCACTTAACAACACAGTATCATCTGCAAACAACAGCACAGGGAGTTTCCAAACACTGCAATCTCTCACTAGGGCCACTCCAACATCAACTGCCCTACCTTGTATCTCTTTTCTAACCCAATCCATATACAGACTGAACAACCATGGAGTCATGACACATCGTTGTTTCAATCCACCCTTCAAGTAGAAAAATTCACTCAGTTTACTATACACACACACTGCAGCCGTAGCACCATCATACATAATCTTCACAGATTCAACAACTTCCCATCTACTCCATATATTTTTTATACTTTCCAAAATCCTTGTCTATCAACCCTGTCATATGCTTTCTCCAAATCCATGAAGGCTGCATACAACTTCTTTCCCTTCTATAGAAGCTTTTCCACTAAAGATCTAAGAATGAATATCTGATCTGCACAATCTTTTTCCTTCGTAAACCTTCCTGTTCTTCTCCAGCTAATACCTCTGTCATTTCCCAAACTCTGTCAATAAGTATACTACCATATACTTTTCTTATTAAACTAAGAAGACAAATGCCCGTATGATTACCACACACTTCTTTTTCCCCTTTTCCTTTGTACAAGGGAATGATTATACCTGACTTCCAATCCTCCGGGACTCTACCTTCCTCCCAGGCCAATCTGCCAATCTTCCACATCCAATCTACTACTACCTCTCCCCCATGCTTCAGCATTTCACCACACACTCCATCAATTTCTGGGGCTTTCCCCATTTTGACTTTCTTAATTGCTTCCACAACTTCCATCCTACTGATTTCTTCTCACATCCCTCCGTCTCCCAGCCACTTATACTGGATCGCATTACTATCATTCTCCACGTTTAACAATTTCTTAAAGTGTTCTCTCCATCTGCTCACTCTTTCTCCCTTCCCCACTAGTAATCTACCATTTTTATCTTTCACTCCCCGACTTACTTCATTGCCACCTTGTCTAACTCTCTTTACCTCTTTCCAGAACATTTTCCTACATTCCCTCCATTTTACACTCAACTTCCTTCCAAATTCCACATCTACTCTCTTCTTACTCTCTCTTACTAATCTTTTCACCCCTCTGTTCCTCTCTACATATAACTCTCTCTTCCATCTCTCAACTTCTTCCAAGCCCCTGTTTCTCATCCATTCACTATATGCTTTCTTCTTTGGTGCTACAGCCTGTCTCACCTCTTCATTCCACCATGCTGTTCCCTGCACCCTCTTTCGTCTTCTCTTCACCCCACACACCACCTCACATGCCGCACAGATTTCTTCTGTGAATATCTTGCACACACCTTCCACGGCCCCCATCTGCTCCAGTCCATATTTACCCAATCGCTCCTTCACTTTTCTCTTATATTCTGCCTTTTTCTCATCCTCTTGTAATCTTTCCACCCTCCTTGCATATACTACTTCCTCCTGTCTTTCCCTTCTTCTGTTTCTCTATGTCACTTTGAAAGTGGTGGAAAGAAAGTCCACTCCCCCAAGCTCTAAATGCTCTTGCATCCATTACAGCACACACCTTCGCTTCCTTTCATCCACACACACATAGTCAATTATTGCCTTCCGTTCATTCAGTTCACCACCCACCCTTCTCATCACTTGCCACGTATACCAATGGATAATTTTGTGTCTGAAGAGGGTATTAACTATCACCAACCCCTTCCCGGCACAAATGTTCACTAAAGCACTGCCATTCTCATCTATCTCAGCAGGCACACCCCACTCACCAACTACTCCATCCATCTTCACATTCCCTACTTTTCCATTCATATCTCCAATCAAAAACACTCTCTCAATCCTTTCAAAGTTTTCCATGCATATTTCCACATTTGTCCAGAACTCTTCTCACACTCTACTTGCACAATCTTCCTTTGGTGCATACACACACACAATCACACACATTTGTGGTCCAACTTTCACTCTTACCCACACAATCCTTGAGCCAACTGATCCATACTCTCTTATATTCTCCTTCCATCTGTTACTCACAACAATACATACTCCTTCTTTTGCCCTCTCATTTGTACTTCCGTGCATATACTCCATCCATACTCCTATTCTCTCACACTCTCACTTCTCCATTTAGTTTCAGTTAATCCACATACATTCATTTTCACACCCTCAAGCACCTGGACAATCTCATTTTCTTTCACCTCATCATTCGCACCCTTTACATTCCATGTAGCTATCCGTACTATGTCCTTTGTTCGGTCCTTAGTCGTCAACTTTTGGTCATTCCTAGTCGAAGGCTTCATGTTCTTATTTTTAGTTAGTTGTTTTCCTGGGAGGGGCACTAACCCTCCGCCAACCCACTTGTTGTCACGTAGGGAACACGTGTTGGTAATAGTAATAATAATAATAATAATAATAATAATAATAATAATAGTAGTAGTAGTAGTAATAATAATAATAATAATAATAATAATAATAATAATAATTAGAGATGTGCCAATACCAAGATGTTGGCTGATACCGATACCGATACCCACTTTTCAGCCGATATAGATACCGATACCGATACCCACTTTTCAGCCAATACCGATACCGATACCCACTTTTCAGCCGATATAGATACCGATACCGATACCCACTTTTCAGCCGATATAGGTACCGATACCGATACCCACTTTTCAGCCAATACCGATACCGATACTCACTTTTCAGCCAATACCGATACCGATACTCCGATACTAACAAATGGCCGATACCGATACCGATACTTTTTTATTTTGATTTTTGTTATTTGATTTTATTTTGATTTATTTGATGCCGGTAACGTGAGTGTTGTTAATACCGGGACAATATAGTAATCGATATATAATATTAATATAAGTAATAATTCATTTCATTCATTCATTGCCAGACGCCATGTATCCCAAACGGGGTGGCCAAGGGCTTAAAGTTAATTGTTTTACAGGGAGGGGCACTAATCCTCCACCAACCCCACTTGACACGTAGGGAGAACGTTATGCCAACAGCATCTGGTGTTCCCAGGCGATCACCCATCCAAGTACTGACCAGACCCAACGTTGCTTAACTTCGCTGATCGGACAGGAAGCGGTGTACTCAACATGGTATGGCCGTTGGCATATAAGTAATAATATAATATAATATCATTACCATCTGTTTATCAGTGTCGTGAAACATGAGTGTCTTGAATCACATAATAAACCAGAAGAGTATTGGAGTATCGGCCATATTTTTACCTTGCCGATATCGACACTACAAAAAAAAGGCCGATACTGCCGATACCAGTACCGATACCGATACTGTCGGCACATCCCTAATAATAATAATAATAATAATAATTGAAATAGCAGCCGTGGCAACAGGAGACATCACGACACCCCCAGAAGGCGACAACGGAGGGACAGGTAAGACATGCGCGACATCCGGACAATATGGGCATATGTCCCATACGGCCGCACTCCCCTATTCAGCGGAGTGCACCTGGAGCCAACATATCAGTCTGGGTGCATTACCCTCCAACCAACCCAGGCCTCACCAGGATCCAGGTGGAGCTAATAAACCAGCTCCAGACAGCACCCCAGCAGCAGCCTATAGCCAGGCACAAGCAGCATCCTGTCTCCGTGCACAAGCAACGGACCATAGCCGTGCACAAGCAGCGGCCTGTAGCCGTGTAAAAGCAACGGCCTATAGCTGTGCACAAGCAGCGGCCCATAGCTGCACCCCAGCAACAGCCTATAGCAGTGCACAAGCAGCGGCCAGTAGCCGTGCTGAAACAACGGCTGATAGCCATGCACAAGCAGTGGCCTGCAGCCATACAAATGCTACAGCCAGAGGCCGCACCTCTAAGAGACGGCCCATCGCTGCTCGAAGTGCTGTCCACCCCCCTTGCAAAACCTGCGACGTCCGATTGCCGCACGTGGGGAGAGAAAGGCACACCCTCTCTCCTACTGCAGTTGCCTTGAGCGGTACGACACCAGCAACGGCCCATACCCGCTCCAGTTGCCAGGGGACGGCCTGTAGCCGCCTCTCGCTTACATGTCGCCCCTCACACAGGACTTTGGCACCAGCATGTAGCTGCACCCACAGCTGCCCTCCATCTGCGGTCCCGTCAGGGAGTTGGGCCCCAGTAACGGCCGATTGCCGTACTGATGGGAAAGGAACGGCCTGTAGCCACCCTCCTACTGTTGCCCAGAGGACCTCGGTGACACCCGGTAGCCGCGCCAAGGAGGAATACCCCAAAGTTCCTCGCCCTCTGTGACTCCACAACCTAAGGGAGAGCCCTGCCTGAACCACCCTGTCGGTGGTAAGGCAGGCCCCACCCCCATCTCTCCAGCCCGAGACAGCCTCCAGGAGGAGAACTTCCCGTTCACGGACTGCTGGAGAGGACCTATATTGACCCCGGGGCTTCACTCCATCCAACCGGCACCAGTGGGCGACCAGCAACTGTCGGACTCCTGCAGCGAGCAACGCCGCAGCCCTACCTGGACGGCGAAGCAGCAGGAGCGAGACCACAGCAGATGGGCCCTCCACACCGCCCCTAATACCCTGGGGCGTGACCTCTTCAGCCCGGACGAAGAGCGACGCCTGCAGGAGCGCCTACAAGAACTCTTCAGCCTCAGTCCCGAGGGCCGAACCCCTCTACCCAGCCCCTCTAATGCAGGGCCCTTCACCACACCCAAGCGAGGCCCACTCTGAAGGACGACGCCCCTACGTGTAGTCCCTTGCCTCCTAGACGAGAAGGCATCTGAGGGTACTCAGCCGAACCTGGGCCGACACCTGTGAGCCGCCGGTCGGCCGCTCCCTTGCCCTACACCCGTGCCGTGAGTGTGACTTCCGTGCCCGTGAGGTGAAAATGAAAATGACAATCGGAGCATAGTGACAGAGGTTAACTATCTCAACTCCACTCACTGTAAGCCAAGACATTAATAATATTCTGCTATCTTGCTCCACTCAGTGAACACGGGACATCAGTATAATTAATATAAATATATACAGCCCAATAATCAAGTGTACTACCAACTTCACCCAAGTACAGTGTCTGTCCACTTGTCCTCGAGACGGCCGGTATCCTGTGTGATACCTACAATATCTTTGCCAGTCTGTGCCTTGCCTTTGTATAGAGTCCTGTGGAACATCTAGCTGTCCTGTATCGATAATTTGGCAATATACATGTAAGGTTGTTGCCCTGTGTTTTTATGCCCTGTTCCTCTCACCCTGAGACTTAGCTTCGGTCTAGAAAGAGAACCCAGCTAACTCTAGGCGTCTCTAGGACGAGAAGCCGACCTAAAAACGCCTAGCATAATAATAACAATAATAATAATAATAATAATAATAATAATAATAATAATAATAATAATAGGAATAATAATGAAATTTTGTTCTATCATTCAATCCTTTTTATGCCCACACAAAGCGTAAGTGTCGGCAGGCTAAGCAATTGAATCCAGACAATTAAGGCTTCATTGACCAGTTCCACTTCACTGAGTAGCATTATGCAAACCTCAATCAGCTGCATCTGGTTGCATTGCTTTGACTAGCCAGAAAACCGGTAGTCAGTTTTGTGATATGGTTACCACCCAACGTACAGTTTCCTAGGGTACAAGAAACCATTTAATTGTTACAAATTAAAGAACCACCTGAAGGATGAACTACAGTGAGTGAGTGGATGGATGGCGAACTTACCCTACACAAACATATAACAGCCACAGAAGCAGCAGAAGCAGCTACTACTACTACTACTACCCTTGCTACTACTACTACTACTACTACTTCTACTATTACCACTAATACTACCACTACTACTGCTGCTACTATTGCTGCTACTACTACTACTACTACTACTATTACTACTACTACTACTACTACTACTACTACCACTACTACTACAACTACTACTACTACTTTACTACCACCAACAACAACAATAGCTGCTACTACTACTACTACTACTACTATTCGATGAGTATTTTTCTGTGTGTGTGTGTGTGTGTGTGTGTGTGTGAGAGAGAGAGAGAGAGAGAGAGAGAGAGAGATTGTGTGGGTGAGTGAAATATTATTGGAGTGTTACCTGGTATATTGCTTTTTCTTCTTCCTCTTCCTTTCCTCTCCTCCCTCCCTCCACTTCCTCCTTTCCTTCCTCCCTCCTTTCCTTTCCTCCCTCCCTCCATTTCCTCCCTCCCTCCATATCCTCCTTTTCTCCTCCTTTCTTCCTTTCCTCCCTCCCTCCATTTCCTACGTTCCTCTTCCTTTCTTCCTTCCCTTCCTCAATACCCTCTCCTTCCTTCTTCTCTCAGTTCCTCCTTCCCTTCACTTCCTTCCTTCTCTCCTTCCTCACTAAATTCTCTCCTTCCTTCCCCTCCTCTATCTTTCTTTTTACACGTGGCTTCAGTATGGAGGCCATCTCTCTCTCTCTCTCTCTCTCTCTCTCTCACACACACACACACACACACACACACACACACACACACACACACACACACACACACACGTTCAATCAAGCCTTGTCCGTGTCCAAAATGCAGAATATTTTCTCTTCTCTGTCTGTCTGTCTGTCTGTCTGTCTGTCTGTCTGTCTGTCTCATTTTCCCTTCTTTTCAATCCAGTTTTCTTTCTGTCCCTCTCTACACATCTATCGTGTGTCTATCTATCTATTTGTTTATCTATCTACCTACCGATCCATCTATCTGTTTCGAGGCGGATATCTATCTATTTATGTCTTTCTAGTTTTCTATCTATTTGCCCCTACCCATCTATCTATCTGTCTATCTATCTAGGGAAACCTTTAACGAACAGAGTACTGGTTTGATAGATAAAGCCAGATAGATACACAGATAGATACAGTCATGTAGACACACTGATGTTAAGGGTTTATACTGTGTTGCTGCCTTAATAACTAGAATGGTGGTTTATCTATCTATCCATCTATCTGAGAGAGAGAGAGAGAGAGAGAGAGGGAGAGAGAGAAATTCCCTTTCCTTCCCTTAATTGATAGCATCTTTCCTCTCTCTCTCTCTCTCTCTCCAATTCACTCTTCCATTTTCTCTCTATTTTTCCTCCACAATCCCTCCCCTCTCCCTCTCTCTCCTCCTGCCTTTTCCTCTTCAATCTCTTTAAAGCTTCCTCTCTCTCTCTCTCTCTCTCTCTCTCTCTCTCTCTCTCTCTCTCTCTCTCTCTCTTTCTCTCCCTCTCCCTTAATTCCGCTTGAGGGAGTTTTTGCAGCGGGGTCCCATCTTAAGTGAGCCACGACCTGAGAGAGAGAGAGAGAGAGAGAGAGAGAGAGAGAGAGAGAGAGAGAGAGAGAGAGAGAGAGAGATACGAAGAAGGAAATGAGACAAAGGGTGCACGTAAAAAAAGATTCTCTCTCTCTCTCTCTCTCTCTCTCTCTCTCTGTCGTTACATGGCGGGGTTAATGATGATGTGGGTGGGGGTGGGGAGCAGGGGTGGGGGTGGAGGTGGAGGTGGGGTGGGGGGTTAGTGGTTGGAAGAGGGCCAATCCAGGAGCGTCAGCCGTGTTCTCTCCGTAGGGGTGAGGCGGCTACAGGCAGAGCGTCATTCCAGCCAGAGAATAGTTTAAGATTATTCTTGGAGAGAGAGAGAGAGAGAGAGAGAACCCTCACCTACTACTCTAATGTGACCTAAGATGACACGATAGATTAAATAACCTAAGATGACCTGATAGATTAAGTGACCTAAGATGACCTGATAGATAAATGACTAAGATGACCTGATAGATAAATGACCCAAGATGACCTGATTGATAAAACGACCTAAGATGACCAGATAGATTAAATGGCCTAAGATGACCAGATAGATTAAATGGCCTAAGATGATCTGATAGATAAATGACCTAAGATGACCTGATGGATTAAATGACCTAAGATGACCTGATAGATAAATGACCTAGGATGACCTGATGGGTAAATGACCTAGGATGACCTGATAGATAAATGGCCTAAGATGACCTGATAGATAAATGACCTAGGATGACCTGATAGATAAAATGGCCTAAGATGACCTAACAGATTAAATGACCTAAGATAACCTGATAGATTAAATGACCTAAGATGATCAGATAGATTAATGACCCAAGATGACACGGTAGATGCATGACTACGAGAAGAAAATGGGCAATGAGAGACTGACTAGGAGAGTGTGAGTGAGATGGAGGAGGGGAGGGAGAGACCGAGGATGAGATGCGCACCGAGGACGAGGTGCTGGGATGGGGCAGAGAATTGTATGAGGGAGGGTGGTGTGGGATGGAGAAGGAGAGGCAGACCCAGGATGAGGTGCAGACCCAGGATGAGGTGCAGACCCAGGATGAGGTGCAGGGATGGGGCAGAGAAGTGTATGAGGGAGGGTGGTGTGGGATGGAGGAGGAGAGGCAGACCGAGGATGAGATGCACACCGAGGACGAGGTGCTGGGATGGGGCAGAGAATTGTATGAGGGAGGGTGGTGTGAGATGGAGAAGGAGAGGCAGACCCAGGATGAGGTGCAGGGATGGGGCAGAGAAGTGTCTGGGGGAGGATGGTGTGGGATGGAGCGGGAGAGGCAGACCCAGGATGAAGTGGAGACCAAAGATGCGATGGACACTGAGGACGAGGTGAAGGGATGGGGTGTTGGCAGGAGGGCAGCGTGATGGCGGAGGACACGCTGACTTGGGCCCGAAGGAAGCTCCCAAACACATTTTCCTTGGCGATTTATTTTTGTCTATGGCTGGTTAATATCCTGTTGTACTTTATTTATGCAGAGGAAGGTTAGATTGGATTATTTTATGTAACAGGTAACGACGGTAAGGTGTAGTAAACAGACTAAGGTGTAGTAAACAGACTAAGGTGTAGTAAACAGACTAAGGTGTAGTAAACAGAATAAGGTGTAGTAAACAGAATAAATCGCTTGGGAAAAGGATTAAGGCGACGCAGGTACACGGTCGGTTCAAAGCTGCCTACTGATCTTAAAGCTTTAATGAATAGTGTTAGACAGCACCCCTTTACTCTCTCTCTCTCTCTCTCTCTCTCAATAGGTCGATCACTTCCGCTTCTCCCCACCCCACCAATTAAGGCCAAACAACAACAAAAACAACATCCACCCTCTCTCTCTCTCTCTCTCTCTCTCTCTCTCCACCTCACCTCCCCTCCTTCCTCTCTCTTCTTTCCTCCTCCCTTCCTTCCCTCTCCCTAACTCCCCCTCCTCTTCTCCCCTCCTCCCTCCTTTCTCCTTCCTTCAGTCCTTCCTTCTCCCTTCCTCTCTCCTTCCCCTCCCTCCCCCTCTCCCTCCTTCTCTTTCCTCCGCCTCTCCCCCTCCATCTCTCCTCATTTACATACACGACTTCTAACCTTCTCAAATATTACCTTAGCTGTGTGCATTTGGGCAACACACACACACACACACACACACACACACACACACACACACACAAAATTGTGTGTGTGTGTGTGTGTGTGTGTGTGTGTGTGTGTGTGTGTGTGTGTGTGTTACGAAGTGCCAATTTAATGCCACATCTTGGTAAAAACTTCCTTAATTTCTCCCACAATAGAGATCATATTCTTCTTTCCCTCCTCCTCCTTCTCCTCCTCTTCCTCTTCCTCTTCCTCCTCCTCCTTTCCTTCTTCTCCTTTTTCTTCTCATCCTCTTATTATTACTATTATTTTTATTATTATCATTAGTATTACTATTTTCATTATTATCATTATTATTTTATTATTATTTTTTTTATTTTTTCTTATCAATATTGTTTTCATGTTTCTTCTTTCCTTTCTCCCATTCTCCTATCTCCTCTTCCTTTCTGCCTCCCTTCCTCTTTCATACTCATATCTCTCTTCCTTCTTCTATTCATCTCTCTCTCTCTCTCTCTCTCTCTATTTCTTGCCCTTCATCCCTCCGCTCCTCCCTCTCTCAACACACACACACACACACACACACACACACACACACTGTACACCCACGAGCCAAAGTTCGCCAACAGTCCCTGCCTGGCATATGTTTCCAAACATAGCCCATAGAGGGCGGCGCACTCGTCCACCAGAGTGAGGGAGAAGGGAGGAGACGGAGAGGGGGAAGGAGAGGGAGGCAACAAGACGGAGGGAGGGGGGGAGAGGGAGGCAACAAGACTGTGGAGGAAGAGAGCCTGTTGCCATGGTTTATTATTATTATTATTATTATTATTATTATTATTTATTATTATTATTATTGTTATTATTATTATTATTACGATTATTATTATTATTATTATTATTATTATTATTATTATTATTATTATATATGAGATAATAATAGGAAAGAAGGATGTAGTCCAGCCTTAGCCCATAGAAAACTGATGACATCATGTGAGTTTTTCTTTTTTTCTGATTAATTCTAGATGCTTTTTCTTGTTTGACGGCAGCAGTAGTGATGGCCAAGAGCTAAAGGGTTGATAAAGTCTAGCAACCCATAAACAACGGCTTGAATTTGATCCAGACGATCAAAAAGGGGACCAGAAGAAAATCCCCGTCTTGTAAGGGTTAAGGAATTGAGACATAAATCGTGTCCAGTAATGTGAATGCAAACTGCGAGGTAGACGACGTTAACTAAAAGTCATTGGAGAGAGAGAGAGAGAGAGAGAAATGGAGAAATGAATTCCCCGAGCAAGGCAACTAAGGCCATATAGCCCCGCTGGGGTTACAGGAGGGAGCTACCCTTCCCGGCAACGGTAGCCCGGGTGAGGCTCGAACTTGCGACCTCCCGATCACAAGCTCAGCGCGCTACCACTGTGCTACCGCGCTCCCCATCGAGAGAGAGAGAGAGAGAGAGAGAGAGAGAGAGAGAGAGAGAGAGAGAGAACATGAAGTTAGCAAGTGACACACGTAAAGGGCAATGCCTAGTTTGGTGGTATTTGTAAATCATATAATTACATACTTCAGAAATGACAGAAGCTGATATATACACTGTTATGATAACTTTGCAAGGTATTAAACATAATCCCTTTATTATTCTGATGACGAAAAGCCAGAGTCAGTGCTGTATCTTTATAATACTGATATTACACACAGATATACCATCTCTATGCGACCAGTGGCGTAGCCATGCTGCGAAGTGATCAACCAATCCCCTTCAATTGGAGTGGTAATAATACAGAATGTCTGTCAACAATAAAATTACTCTGCCACCTTTCACCCTCCCATTTCTGAAGTATGTAATTATATGATTTTCAAATACTTACCACCAAACTAGGCATTGCCCTTCACGTATTTCACTTGCTAACTTCTTCCCCCCCTTCTCTCTCTCTCTCTCCCTCATTTTCTTAGTTTACGTCCTTTCACCTCGCAGTCTACCTTCACATTACCGGACGCGATTGAATTAATGTCTTACATCCTTAACCCTTGGACGATGCGGATATTCCTGTCGCCTCTTTGATAATCTGCATCAAATTCAAACCGTTGTTTATGGGTTGCTAGACTTTATCAAACCTTTAGCCTCTGGACATCACTGGTGCTTCCGTCACACTAGAAAAATCGTCTAGAACTAGTCAGAAAAAATAGAAAAGATGTCATCCGACCCCTACGGACTAACGCTGGATTACGTCCTTCTTTCTTATTCTTCTCATAATAATAATAATAATAATAATAATAAATATTTATTATAATCCTACTACTACCGTAGTACTGCTGCTGCTGCTGCTGCTGCTGCTACTACTACTACTATTACTACTACTACTACTACGTGTATATTAAAAATATTTGAGATGATAATACTGGATGTTTTAAAAGAAAAAGTATTTCCATGTTCAAGACAGTTTGGCTTCCAGCGAGGTATGTCTACGACAGACGCTTGTTTCTTGCTTAAAGAGATAATGAATAAGTATAGTAGCAAGAGTGATAATGGCATTATAACTTTTATTGACCTCTCTAAGGCATTTGATTTAGTTAACCATTTCGTTTTGGGGAAGAAAATGTTAAGGCTGAACATTCCAATAGATGTTGTGTACATACTTATGCACTATTTAAGGAACCAGATAGCTAGTATTAAATGGAAGGGGGCGCATGGTGTACCTTGTTACGTGGAACACGGGGTTAGACAGGGTGGTGTTCTATCTCCCTTTTTATTTAAACTGTATATAGACAATGTTTTATCTGAAATTACAAGCATGAGCCAAGGGTGCATGATTGGTATGAGCAGAATCAATATTCTAGCTTATGCCGATGATATTGTGCTCTGTGCGAATTCCATTGCAACCATGAATAATTTGTATACCAAATTTTCATCAATGATAAGTGATATAAAACTTAAAATTAACAAAGATAAAACAAAATGCATGCTCTTAGGCTCAAAGATCAAGCAAAATTATATAACTCATTTAACTTTAAACAGCAATGAATTAGAGATTGTATATGAATATGACTATCTGGGACACATAATTAGGCATGACCTTAAAGATGACAAAGATGTAATGAAAAGGCTTAATAAGTTTTATTCAAGTTTTAATTGCATTTTTAGAAATTTTAGTGGTATAGATATTAATACGTTCTTATTCCTTTTTAACTCGTACTGTAAGCCAGACTATGGTCTGCCTCTTTTAAACCATAAGGATACACGAAGATCATGTACATTTCAAGCATTTGAGGGGGCTTACAGTAAAGCTTTAAAACGAATGACTGGAATGCCAGCCTATGCCAGCAACCATGATGTGGCTGCCTCCTGTAACCAGCTGTTACTGAGGCACCATGTGGCCCTCACACAGTGCCGCTATTACAAAAGGTTGATGCAATCTAATAGTGCTATCATTAGCTTGAACCTACCATACTTAAAAATGGGTTTCTTTTGTAAACATGTTATTAATCATTTCAAGTTACACTACAGAGTGGACATTACCTGTCATGCCATGGATATAATTCGATCACGAATATCTTGGGTGCAGAACCATGAGCACAGACGAAACCATGTAGTAATCTTAAGGTGAGCCAGTGCTATTTCTTTTATATTTTTTATTGATGCTAGCTTTTTAGATTTTATTTTGACCTCTTTACTTTTTCTTGGTTCCCAGTTTTTATATTTTATTTGACCATTTTATTATAATTTTATTTTTTGACCTTTTTATTTTTTAAAGCTGCTACCTTTGATATTTTATTGTGATCATTTTACTTTTAATTCATGCTAGATAATGTATTTTATTTGGACCTTTTTAGTTTTAATTGATGCTATCGTTCATATTTTATTTGGACCTTCTGTATTGGTTATTGATGCCAGTTTTATATTTCACTTTGGACTTCTTTTTAATTGCACTGATGGTAGTTTTTATTTTTTACTTTTTTTATTATATTTTATTGATGCTTTTTTTTTTCTAATATGTTAATAATGTGTATGCGCACCGTGATGCCCTCAGGTCTTTTAATATGATTTTTTTTATAGATATATAATTGTACAGTACACCACTTATTATGTGATGTCCATATGTACAGATTTTTTGTATATATATATATATATATATATATATATATATGTACCTCTGCTGCTGTTGATGCCATACTGATGCTGCTACTGCTACTGATTACCATTATGTATCGATAGATATGAAATAAAGCTGATTGATTGATTGATTGATTATTATTATTACTAATAATAATAATAATAATAATAATAATAAAACATCCGATATGTGTCATCTACCATCGCCACAGGCTCTCTTCCTCCCCCGTCTTGTTGCCTCCCACTCCACCCCCCCCCCCCGTCTCGTTGCCTCCCTCTCCCTCCCCCTCTCAGTCTCCTCCCTTCTCCCTTACCCCGGTTGACGAGAGCTGCGCCCTCTATGAGCTATGTTTGGAAACATATCCCTGGCGGGGACTGTCGGCGAACTTTTGCTCGTGGGTGTACAAGTCAATCGGCCTCTCCCGTAGTGATAATTATAAGATACAGAAAAGATAAATAATTCCTGTAGTAGTAGTGGTAGTAGTAGTAGTAGTAGTGGCAAAGAGTATCTCTATCAATCTATATACCTAGGCTGCTTCCCCCTCCCTGCAAAGAGTATAGAGAAAGATAAGAGGGGACAGTCGCGCGAGTCCCTATGGGAAAAGTGTAACTCCGGGAACGGTGGCGCCGGCCGACGGCAGGCGCGGAAACTGTGATAGCAGTCGTTTGTGCTGGCTCACACCACACCAGTGTTTAAGGCGAATGTTAGCACTAATGTGGGTTGTAACAATATCTTAAGCTCCATTATAGCCTATATATATAACACGATTCTCTAATTTGGAAATCTTACTAAATACTCTGCAGGAAAAAATTAGTAAATAAATATAAATGAGAGTGGCGCTCGTCACTGACAGCCCATACATGCCTCGCGACTTGACGCACTGGCCTCTGACTGTGGTTTACATCTTCATTTAAAACTCCTGGCACTTAATCAAGTGTCATTCAAAAGGCTGAGACTTAGGGAGTAAATAAATGAGATATATCAGGCCAATCTACTAAGAAACTGAAACTCTCCACTGCAAATAAGTAATAACAATAATGTATCTGGAGCAGCATTAGTATGATTTTACTGTCTGTTCTGTCTGCATGTATAGCTACGAATGCAGACAGAGGGAGCATAATCTGTTCCCCAGTTTTACATCCTAACTTAACCTAACCTAACCTATCCTTCTAACCTGACTTAATCAAAACTAACCTAACATATCCTTGGGAACATAAGATCCTGGGAACACAGGGATGACCCCCAGAGAGAGAGAGAGAGAGAGAGAGAGAGAGAGAGATAAGGAAGAGGGAGAAAGGGAGGTTTACCAGTAAATTACCAGAAAAGAAATATGTAATAGTGATGAATATATACAGGTAGTTGAAGATTATCTCTTGGTTCAAATTATTCTGTTAAATATTTCAACCTTTCCATATTAACAATCATGGAATAATGATAATGTCAATGTCAGTATTAATCAAAGCACTTTTGCTGCATATAAGGAATTATTGTACCAACAACGTATTTCTTTACAACAGAAAAAATAACTGCAACTTTTGAGATGGGGGGGTGTAATGCCAAACCTTATAAATGTATATACAGGGTTGGTGGCTTTAAACCAATGGTTTAAACCAAGCATTTTTTTTTTTTTTTAACCAAATCCTCTCTCTCTCTCTCTCTCTCTCTCTCTCTCTCTCTCTCTCTCTCTCTCTCTCTCTCTCTCTCTCTCTCTCTCTCTCTCTCATACAACTAAATTTAAAGAATTTTCAATTGCAAAAGTAAAAGAGGTCTTCCATGCATATGAGACAAATGTAGCTGGCTGATAAAAAGCTGGCTGACAAAAGCATGTGAGACAAATGTAGCTGGCTGATAAAAGCATGTGAGACAAATGTAGCTGGCTGATAAAAGCTTGCCTTTAGACTAAATCAGGAACCGTATTTTCACTTTTTTATGTCCGAGTTCATGAACTGGTTGTCGTCGACATGCTCAGCACAAAAACCACAACTTCTTAGCAGAGACTCGGATGTTCTCCCCAGATCTGCCCTCCTCTCCTTG
>NC_137048.1:11491682-11501682 GCF_032717465.1 Coenobita brevimanus
AATCCCCTGCCATTTCACTGCCCTCCCCCCAACTTACACCCCCTCTCCCATATATTAAAAACCAGATGACACTGAAGGCCTTTGGTTCCTTCTTCCTTGCATGAAACACACACACACACACACACACACACACACACAAACACACACACACACAATACAGTTAATGACATGAGGTGTGTGGGGCCATTTGTTGCGTGGAGGAATGCTGTACCTCTCTCTCTCTCTCTCTCTCTCTCTCTCTCTCTCTCTCTCTCTCTCTCTCTCGTGTTATCCCAAATTAGTCAACACACTGAGATTGTATCCTGTCTCTCTCCCCATCTATCTATCGACCCACGTATCTATCTATCTATCAGTCTGTAGTTATCTATCTGTTGCTGTATTTCCCTCTTCTATCTCAGTCTTCCTCTTTATTGATTTTTTTGTATCTATCTTTATCTATCTATCTATCTATCTACGTCTTTTTGCTCGCCTGGGTCCTTTTAACTTTCTCCCTCTTTCCGCTTATCCCATTTAATCCTTATATCTATCTATCTATATCTATCTATCTTATCTATCTATATCTATCTATCTATATCCTTCTATATCTCTGTCTATCTATCTATCTATCTTTCTATATCTACTTTTAATTATCTGCATCTCTATCCACGAATCCATCTATCTCTTAATTTATCTATCTGTCTATCTCTCAGTCTATCTATCTACCTACCTATCTATCTATCTATCTATAGCCAGATGACTTAATCCCTTTACGGGTGGCCACAGCCTCATCGCCTCCATATCGCCCTGTCCCCTGCCATTTCGCTGCTCTCCCTTCAACTTACACCTCCCTCTCTTATATACCTCTCCACTCCTTCCCTCCATCTCATCCTCGGTCTCCCCCTCCCTCTCCCCCATTCACCTCACTCATACACCCTCGGTAGAATCTTTTAACTTTAAGATGATACTGGTTGGAGGCCTTCACGCGGTGTCACAGGTCCAACCAGGCTGTTATAGAGATGTAGTACGCTAAACGGCATTATGTATCAGCTAAATTTAACCTACAGTACTAACCTATGGCACATGTGTACATATGTACACCATTCTGTGTTTGTTGCGCACACGGTGCATACATAGTTGCAAATATATTTGTAGCAGATGCAGAGTACGTTAATTGATATTATCCATAAGCTGAATGTAACCTATGACGCAAAATTCTCCTACACACACACACACACACACACACACACACACACACACACACACACACACACACACACACACACACACACACACACACACACACACACACACACACACACACACACACACACACACATATATATATACACATAAACACTTGCAACCATTATCAGTACGAGTATATTGCACATATATTGCTCACACAGCAGCAGGGCACACTAACCTACACCCCCTCATGCTGGGAACAACTCTATATTCCACCTAACACAACATTTTACTGGGCCTAAAGTGGGTGATAGGAGGCTGGGAAAAACTGCTAAGGGAGGCTGGGAAATACTGCTAAGGTGAAAAGCCTGGTGGAGGTGATTGGTGTATTATTATTACAGGTAAGATGATTACCTTCAGGTGAATGGGAGTACTAGGAAACACAATGACTGGCATACATCTTGCACACAACAGGAGACTACTACTACTACTACTACTACTAATTATAATTATAATAATAAAAACAATAATAATCTATCTATCTATCTATATCTATCTACAGCTCGACGCCCTAATTCCGTCAAGGGTGGCTGCAGACAAAACACCTCCAAGTCGCTCTGTCACCCACCACTTGGCTACCCTCACCCAATTCACTTCCCCCTGGGGGTAGGGGGGTTTCAAGAATACACCCCCAGTATCCCTGCTTGTCGTACGAGGCGACTAAAAGGGTTGGTGGTGGGTTAGTGCCCCACCCCGTAAAAAGAACTAACTAAAAAAGCGAACAAAGCGCCTCGGACCCGGACGGACCATACGTTGACGACTAAGGAACGGACGAAGGACATTCTTAGGGTGGGAACGTGGAATGTGAGAGGAGTGAATGATGAAGTGAAAAAGAGAGAGATTGTTCAGGTGCTTGAGGATGCAAAAGTGGATATATGTGGATTGACTGAAACTAAATGGAAAGGTGAAAGGGTGAGAAAATGGGAATATGGTTTAGGTATATGTGCGGGAGTCAATGAAAATGAGAGGGCAAGAGAGGGAGTATGTCTGATGATAAGCAAGAAGTGGAAGGAGAATATAAGAGAGTATGGAACAGTGGGTGCAAGGATTGTATGGGTGGGGATGAAAGTAGGTATACAAGCGTGGGCGATTGTATGTGTGTATGCCCCGACAGAGGATCGAGTGGCAAGAGTGAAAGATGAGTTTTGGGCGAGTGTAGAAGCGTGTATGGACAAGTTTGAGAGGAGCGAGAGTGCTGTTGATTGGAGACATGAGTGGCAAAGTTGGGAATGTACGAGTGGATGGAGTGGTTGGTCAGTGGGGTGTGCCAGCTGACGTAGATGGGAATGGAAGTGCTTTGGTGGACATCTGTGCTTGTAAGGGGTTGGCAATAGCCAACACCTACTTTCGGCATAAGATGATCCACCGGTATACATGGAGAGTAATGAGGAGGATGGATGGTGAACTTGTTGAACGAAAGGCAATGATAGACTACGTGTGTGTGGATGAGCGAATGAGAAGACAAGTGTTGGATGCAAGAGTGTGGAGAGGGTGGGGGAATGGAGTCTTGGACCATCAATTAGTGATGGCCAAGGTAGAGCTGCAAAGAAAGTGGTTGAGGAGACGAAGGGGAAGACAGGAGGAAGCAACTCCTGTGAGAAGAGTGGAGAAATTGCAAGATAGTGAGAAAATGACAGAGTATAAGAGCATAGTGGAAGAAAGACTGGGAAGGTATGAGCTAGAGCAGATGGAAGGGGTGGAAGACGTATGTAAGATATTCACGGAAGAGATAGGCGCAGCGTGTGAGGCGGTTTGTGGAGTGAGGAGGAGATGCAAGGGTGTGCAAGGGACAGCATGGTGGAATGATGAGGTGAAACGAGCTGTTGAACATAAGAAGAAGGCATATAGTGAATGGTTAGCGAGTAGAGGTAGGGGAGAAGATGAGAGAGAGAAGAGAGAGGTATATGTGAGCAGGAGAAGGGAGGTTAAGAGACCGGTGAAGGAGAGTAAAAAGAAAGTGGATGAGGAGTTTGGGAGGAATCTGAGTGTGAAATGGAGGGAGAGTAAGAAATTGTTTTGGAAGGAGGTAAAGAAAGTAAGGCAGTGTGAAAGGGGAAATAGTAGGGGAGTGAAAGATAGGAATAATAGATTGTTGGTGGAGAAGAGAGAGAAACTGAGGAGATGGAAGGAGCACTTTGAGGATTTGTTGAATATGGAGAGTGAGAGCAGTGCAAGTATAAGTGGTTGGGGAATGGCTGGGAGAAGAAGAGATTAGAGGAGGGAGGAAGAGATCAGTAGGGCGGAAGTAGTGGATGCGATGAAGAATATTAAGTTGGGAAAGGCCCCAGGAATTGATGGAGTGTGTGCTGAAATGCTTAGGTATGGGGGTGAGATTGTTGTGGAGTGGATATGGAAGTTGTGTAGATTGGCTTGGGAAGAGGGAAGGGTTCCAGAGGACTGGAAATCAGGTATAATTGTTCCTTTATACAAAGGAAAAGGAGAGAGAGAAGTATGTGGTAACCATAGGGGTATTTGCCTACTTAGTGTGACTGGTAAAACATATGGTAGAATACTCATTGATAGGGTTAGGCATATGACAGAGGAGCTAGTTGGAGAAGAACAAGGGGGATTTAGGAAGGGAAAAGGGTGTGTAGATCAGATATTTGTTCTAAGATGTTTAGTGGAGAAGTATCTAGAGAAGAGAAGGAAAGTGTATGCTGCCTTCATGGACTTGAAGAAAGCTTATGACAGAATAGATAGGCAACGTATGTGGAAGGTATTAAGAATATATGGAGTGGAGGGGAAATTGTTGAGTGCTGTGAAGAGTATGTACGAGGGAGCTAGGGTTACGGTGCGAGTGGATGGTGAGCTGAGTGAGTTCTTTGATCTCAATGTGGGACTGAAACAGGGTTGTTTGATGTCTCCATGGCTGTTTAATATATACATGGATGGGGATGTAAAGGAGGTGCAGGGTAGGGCAGTGGATGTGGGGGTGGCTCTAATGAATGAGGGTGAAATTTGGAAGCTTCCGGTGTTGCTGTTTGCTGATGATACAGTACTTTTGAGTGAAGATGAATGGGAGTTGCAAGGTTTGGTGAATGAATTTGGGACAGTGTGTAGGAGGAGGAATCTGAAAGTTAATGTAAACAAAAGTAAAGTTATGGTGTTTGAGAGGAATGAAGTCACAGAGTGTGCAGTGAGGTTGGATGGTGAGGATATGGAGAATGTGAGTGCATTAAAGTACTTGGGTAGTGTGATGAGTAAGGATGGAACTTTGGGGGATGAAGTGCGTGAAAGGGTACAGCAGGGAAGGAAGATCGTTGGTACACTAAAAGCAGTGATGAGAAATAGGGAGGTGAGTATGGAAGTTAAGAAGTCACTGCATGATAGTATTGTGATCCCTACCCTGAAGTATGGAAGCGAGGCATGGACCTTGCAAGAGGGGAACAAGTCAAGAGTGAGAGTAGTGGAAATGAGTTACTTGAAAGGAGCATGTGGAGTGACGTGGAGGGACAGGGTGACGAATGAAGAAGTGAAGGAACGATGTGGGGTGGATGTGGATGTGGTTGAGAAGATTAGGAGAAATACACTGAGGTGGTTTGGACATGTGAAGAGAATGGAGAATGAAAGACTGACTAAGAGGGTGTATGTAGGTGAGGTGGAGGGAGGGAGAGAAAGAGGTAGACCGAGGATAAGGTGGAGGGATGGAGTTGAGAGGTACATGAGGGAGGGGGGTGTGAGTTGGCTGGAGGGTAGTCAAATGGTGGGTGACAGAGCGACTTGGAGGCGTTTTGTCTGCGGCCACCCTTTGCGGGATTAGGGCGTTGGGCTATAGAAATAGATAGATATACATATATATATATATATATATATATATATATATATATATATATATATATATATATATAACTAGGCTGCTTCCCCCAAGGAAAGGGAGGTAGCCGAGACGGGACGACACACTCCCCATTTACTCATCCATTCAAACACATTCATTCGCATCTTAGCCCCAAAGGGGAGAACGGACAGATCCTCACCGCACCACACCGCACAAGGGTCAACTGCGCAATGCAATCAGTGACATCCGCAGCAGGGCCCGACAGCAGAGCTGGTTTACCCCTAACACTCATAACAGACTCATCCCCTTACCCGCACCTGACCTGACTAGCTGATCAGACCAAATGCGGGAGAATGTCCCCTCAGGGCTGCGTCATCACTTATTCATTCACAATTTCTCTCCATTTATTTCTGTCACGCACAACCACTCTTCCTTGCTCAACAGACATCCCTCTCACATCCAGCGCTCTCTTTGCACTGTCCATCCATCCTATTCGTGGTCTTCCTCTCAGCCTTACACCTCTCACATCAGATCTAGTTATCTTTTTCACCAATCGCTCATTATCCATTCTCTCCGTATGCCCAAACCATCGCAACACCGTCTGCTCAACTCTACCAGCCATCTCCCGAACAACTCCAGTTCTCCTTCGCACTTCATCATTTAGCACTCGATCCATACGTGTCACTCCACACATACTCCTCAGTTACCTCATCTCCATTACATTCAAACTTTTCCTCTCTGCTACACCCATATTCCATGTTTCAGCCCCATATAAAGCAGTCGGTACCACAACACCCTCATACAGCCTTCTCTTTACATCCATTCTAAGCAAACGACATCTAAACACTTTTTTCATTCCTCCCAGCACCTTTCCTACTTCATTCATTCTAAACTTCACTTCTGCATCTATTCTTCCATCCACAGCAACATGTGACCCTAGATATTTAAAATACTCTACCTCCTCAAGCAACTCGCCATTCAAAACTATATTCATCCCCCTACCATCTACCAACCTCGTACACTTCATCATTTTACTCTTATTCTCATTTACTTTCAATTTCCTGCTTTCACACACCCTTCCAAACTCCTCTACCAACTGTCTCAATCTCTCCTCTGAATCAGCCACCAGTGCAGTATCATCTGCAAACAGTAGCTGCTTCAGATTCCACTCTCCACCATCAACATTCACCAGACTCAGACCTCCACCTAAAACTCTTGCATTCACCTCGCTTACAACACCATCCATGTAAATATTAAACAACCAAGGCGATATCACACATCCCTGTCGCAGCCCCACTCTCACGGGAAACCAATCACTCACAGCATTTCCCACTCTTACACACGCTCTACTATTTACATAAAAACTTTTCACCCCTTTTAGTAACCTACCATCAAGTCCATACAATCTTAAAACAGTCCACAAAGCCTCCCTATCAATTCTATCATACGCTTTCTCTAAATCCATAAATGCCCAAAACACATCCTTGCCTTTCGCTAAATACTTTTCACACACTTGTCTCACCGCAAACACCTGATCCACGCATCCCCTCCCTCTCCTAAAGCCACACTGCTCATCACCAATCACTCCCTCTGTACCCTCTCTAACTCTCATAATTAACACTCTACCATACACCTTACCTACAACACTCAACAGACTTATACCCCTAAAGCTAGTACATTCATACTTATCACCCTTGCCTTTATACAACGGGACCACACAAGCACTTGCCCAGTCAATTGGCACCATGCCTTTCACAAAGCACACATTCAACAGTCTTACTAACCAGTCAACAATAGTCACTCCACCACCCTTAAGGCATTCCACAGCACACCCATCCATACCTGCAGCTTTCCCTGTTTTCATCTCCTTTACTGCCTTCTCCACTTCCTCCTTCGTGATCAAAGAATCATTCAACTCTCCCAACACATTTATTCCTTGCACCCTTCCATCCGCCGCAATCTCAGCCACCTTTTCCTCCTCTACATTTAACAATCTTTCAAAATACTCTGCCCATCTCTTCCTTACTGCATCCATCTCAATTAACATCCTTCCATCCTCTGCTTTTACTCGTTCTTCCTTCCCAGACTCTCCCTTTCGCACCCTTTTCACCTAATGCCAAAACATTTTCTTATTCTGTTGAAAATTCTCTGTCAGCCGCCTACCCCACCTCTAATCTGCTGCCACTTTAGCATCAAGCACAGCCCTTCTCGCCCTATTCCTCTTTTCCTTATACCTTTTATATGACATCTCATCCTTCCTCTGCAGCCACACTTCATATGCACGTCTCTTCTCAGCCACAGCCATACTTACTTCCTCGCACCACCATTCACTTCCTTTTCTTATACCACCACCCACACGTCTCACACCACACACTTCTTCTGCATGCCCCGCCACAGCACTCTTAAATAACTGCCATTCCTCCTCCACACTGCCATTTTCCTGATCTTTCACTGCGTTCCACTCATCTTTCAATTTCTCCTGATACTCTATCTTTTTCTCTCTTTTATCCAACTCACTCACTTTCAAAACCTCCCTGCCACACTTAACCCTCCTAGCTCTCACCCATCTCTTACCTACTCTTAACTTTCCCTCCACCAGGTAGTGGTCAGACATACCTCCACCCTCCCCTCTCAGAACTCTCACATCCAACAATCTTCCTATTACATTCCTGGACACAACCACATAGTCCATCAAAGCTCTATCAACAACCCTTCCACCCTCCTGTCTCACCCATGTATACTTATAAATATCTTTCTTCTCAAACAGCGTATTTCCAATCACCATCTCTCGCTCAACACTCATCGCTATCATTCGTTCTCCATTTTCATTTCTTCCAGGCACACCATGCATACCAACTACGCCTTCAACTGCTACATTTCCCACTCTAGCATTCAGATCTCCCATCATTACCACATTCACATTCGCGCCAAAACTGTGCAGACACTCATCAGCATCATTCCAGAAAGACTTCCTCTCTTCTTCATCCCTTTCACTACCAGGCCCATATGCACTCACAAATACCCACAACTCACGTTCAAATATCGCTTTCACCCACATCAGTCTCGATGACACCTCCTTCCATTCAATCACACACTGCTGTACTTCCGGACTATATATATATATATATATATATATATATATATATATATATATATATATATATATATATATATATATATATATATATATATATATATATATCGGTACTACTAGCACTATTACTACTGCAACTACTAGCACTATTACTACTACTACCACTGCGACTACTAGTACTACTACAACTACCAATACTATCATCATCACTACCACCACAACCACCAACACAACCACCACCACCACTACTACTACTACTACTACTACTGCTGCTGCAACTGGTACTGCCACTACTACTACTACTACTACTACTACTACTACTACTGTTGCTGCTACTGCTGCTGCAACTGCTACTACCACTACTACTACTTTATGCCATATTAGAAGGGCTAGGCTATTAAATATCTATATTTAAGCAACAGTGACCAGTGCCTTGCTCCTGAGTAACATTATGTGAGGCGTAAACCTCAATCATACTTCTGATGCAAACGCAAATAGGCCTGGTTGAGCGCCTTAATCCACCTGACCACCAGGCATCTAGTTGGCGATATGGTTACCACCCAGCGTAGTAAACAGCACTTGATGAGACAATTTATCTGGTTGGAGCGCCTTAGCTCTCTAGACCACCAGTGATCTTACTCTTGTTGGTTAAGCAAACTTTCTAACACCACTTCCTTACCGATTTATTTTTGAATACGGATGACTAATATCGTTTTGTTCGTTATTACCCGTCCCAGTCCTGGATGGGCTCCGGGATGGGTATTGTTTGCACTCGGTTTGTCTGTTTGTTTCTTTGTCTGTCTTTCTGTCTGTTTGTCTGTCTGTCTGTCTGTCTGTTAGCAACTTGACGCGATAAGTACTGGTGCGATTTTAACTAAAATTACAGGGATGATGGGCTATGACCTTCTGATCACCTGATAAAATTCTCAGCTAAACTGGGCCAAGGCCCAGGCTGTAGGCCCCCACCCCCCACCCCCAAAGAAAAGGAAGAAAGAAAATCGTTTTATTGCCATAACTCCTTTCCAGTTCGTCACATCGACATGAAACCCAAACCTAAATGTGCATCTTTCAAATCTGCATCCTATAACATGCCTCATTACATCAGGGGGGTCACCCCCCAGTTAGCGGTAGGGGGGTCAATGTCAGGTGGGTCGGGCCTAAAATTTCAAATGGGCATAAAATCGTCAATTTTCACCCGATTTACTCCAAATATGGTATATGACATCTTTGACTAGATATCCTGTTGTGTTTATACGTCACCACTAAAATGGCTGCCGGGGACGGGTTTGCTGTGCCTTGGCACCGCTTCTTGTTTATTCAGAAGATGGTGATATTAGAAAGATTTAACTAACACACAAGACGATAGTAACATAAAAAACAAAACAAAAAACAAAAACGCTTGGGGGGGAGGTGTTGGGAAGCTTCCTTGACGGAGGAGAATAAAGGCCCAGGCGTCTACTTGGCGATATGGTTACCACCCAGCATAGATTATTCCTGATGTTAACACTATTTTACCCAATTATTGACGCCGATCTAGTAGTGAAGGGCTTAATTAGGGCTACTGGTTTTCTCGTCGGGTAAGGAAGCTCCCTAACACCTCTTCCTCAGCGATTTATTTTTATATATGTGTGGTTAATGTCCTTTTGTACGTTATTTATGCAGGGTGTGGCGATGTTTGAAGGATTTATATTAAACAGAATAGGACAGAAGCAAGGTATAATAAGCAAAATTATTCGCTTAGAAAAAGGTGTTAGGGAGCTTCCTAACGAGAATAGAGGCCTGTATCTAACCTTTCCAGTTAGAAAAATCGCACCTAAGATAAATAAAATCGTCTAGCCTTATCTAGAATCGTGTAGCTCCTTAACGTCATTTCCTTAGCGATTTATTTTGCTTGTTACACCTTACTG
>NC_137048.1:11506682-11534182 GCF_032717465.1 Coenobita brevimanus
TTTAATACTTTTAATTGATTTTCTTTTGTTTACCATGTGTTAGCATTTATATTTTATTTGGACTTTTTTTTTTTTTATGGATGCTAGCTTTTGTATTTTAGTTGGACCTTTTTATTTCTTAGGGTTGCTATCTTTTATATTTTATATTATGTTTGGACCGTTTTATTTTTTATGGTTGCTAGCTTTTATATTTTATTTGGATCTTTTTATTTTTTATGGTTGCTAGCTTTTATATTTTATATTTTTATTTGGACCTTTTTATTTGTTATGGTTGCTAACTTTTATACTTTATTAGGACCTTTTAATTTGTTATGGTTCCTAGCTTTTATACTGTATTTTTATTTGGATCTTTTATTATTCAAGGCTGCTAGCTCTTGTATTTTGTTTGGACCTTTTTATTTATTATGGTTGCTAGCTTTTATATTTTATTTGACCTTTTTTTTATTTTTTTATTTTTTATGGCTGCTAGCTTTTATAATGTATTTGGACTTTTTCTTAGTTTTCATGGCTGCTAGCTCTTGTATTTTATTTGGACCTTTTTATTTGTTATGGTTGCTAACTTTTATATTTTATTTAGACCTCTTTATTTTTTATGGCTGCAAGCTTTTATATTTCATTTGAGCTTTTTATTTTCATTGATGCTAGCTTTGATAATTTGTTTTGACCTTTTATTTTTTACTGATGCTATCTTTTATATTTTATTGGACCTTTTGTATTGTGTATTGATGTTAGCGTGTATATTTCACCCAGGACTTCTTTTTAATTGTATTGATGACAGCTTTCTTTTTTACCTTAGACATTTCTTTTTAAATATTTTATTGATGCTATTTTTTCTCTAATAGGATAATAATGTGTGTGTGCATTGTGATGCCTTCAGGTTTTTTAATGTGATTTTTTCTTTTATGTATAATTGTACAGTACACACTACTGTGTAATGTGCATATGTACATTATTTTGTATAATTACCGGGTATGTATCATCCCTACGTGTCAAGTGGGGTTGGTGGAGGATTAGTGCCCCTCCCTGTAAAACAATTAACTCTAAGCCCTTGACCACCCCGTTTGGGATACATGGCGTCTGGCAATGGATGGATGGATGGATGGATGTACTGCTGCTGCTGCTTATGCGGTTCTGTTGCCACTACTATCTTTATGATGGTGAAATGTATTATTTTCTATGTATCGAGAGATACGAAATAAAGTTGATTGAAATTGAAATTGAAATTGACTACTACTACTACTACTGTACTACTACTACTACAACTACTACTACTACTACTACTACTACTACTCCCGCCACACTATTTTCTTCAGCTCAGATACACCTCTAGTAGTGAAGGGGTTACACTGTACCTCTGTCAGTAAGGATACTTTATTGATCCCTGACAGGAGAGGAGAGGAGGAGAGGAGAGGAGTGGGGGAGGGGAGTTGAAAGGGGAGGAGAGGAGAGGAGAGGAAAAGTGTGAAGAGGAAAGGAGGGTGAAGGAAAGGAAAGGAGAGGAGAGGAGGGAGGAGGAAAGGAGAAGGGAGGAGAGGAGGAGAGGAGCTGGGGGAAGAGAGGATTACACAGGATTACACAGGAAAGCAAACAGCAACAGACCTTATGGTCCTTTCGAGGCTGCTTGTTAGAGAAAACTATGACTACAAGATCTAACTCTACATGTTGAAGGATAAGGATAGGAAAGCAAGAAGGCTCCCCCCACCACCAAACCCTCCAGGAAAAAGTGAGAAAAACCACCATGCAGCATGGAAAAACTGACATGGAAATTTTATAGGAAACATTGGAAAGGAAAAGTCACATTCTATAATACTTTATCTATAAGCTACCCGATAGAGTAACCTGAAAGAGAAAGTAAACAAATAAAATAATAGTTACGGCATGACATTATAAACCAGTTACATTGAGTTAATGGGAAGTCTGTGGACATAACGTGGAAGCTACACACTGCATAGTGTGGATGTTTAGGGGTGGTGCAGCAGCCTTGCCTGGCGCTTTTAAGGTAGGCAGCAGTCAATCAGGCCCTAGCTCCGTTTGCTCCACTGAGACAAGGAACTCTCCCATGTGGGACAAGTACACAAGTTTCATCCTGAAGCAGTGACCCCTGGTACATTAAAAAAATCCCGATGGTGGTCACTTGACTAACAGGGACCCTCAGTGATCCACAGCCCATCACAGGTCGAAAGTAAGAGTAGTGACCGTTAACTCAGGGTTTGAAAGGAGTGAAGAGGAGAGAAGACAAGAGAGGAGAGATGAGAAGAGAGGAGAGGAGAGAAGAGAAGAGAAGAGACGAGAAAGGAGGAGAGGAGAGGAGAAGAGATGAGAGGAGAGGAGAGAAGAGAAGGGAGGAGAGGAGAGGAAAGGAGAGGAGAGGAGAGAAGAGAAGAGACGGAAGGATAGGAGAGGAGAGGAAGAAAAGCGTGGAGGCAGGATGAAAGGAAGACACTGACCCCAAGGCAGACGTGGTGTAGGGTGTGAGGTGGGGGTGGGGGTGAAGGAGGGGACACACACACACACACACACACACACACACACACACACACACACACACGGGTAAATATATATACACACACTAATATATACTTGCATCATACACATACATACATACAAATAAAACGCATAGTCTCTCTCTCTCTCTCTCTCTCTCTCTCTCTCTCTCTCTCCGCCAGAGCGACGCCGCCAGCTAAAGGCCAGTGTGGGAGGCCTGGCAAAGAAACAATAAATATGAACACATTGGTAACAAGTATAAATAACAAGAAAAAGAAAAATCGCCAGCCTTCCCAATAAACCCCAGCAAAATAATCAATAAATAAGTTAAATGATAAATATAAATAGATTAATAATAAATGAAAATAAAAAAAATACTGGTAGTAAATAAGTCAATAAATAAATCGATAAATAAATAAAAAATAAATGAAAATATTAATACTAAATTCAATAGTACTTAGAAATAAATGAAATAAAAATGAATAAATGAATAAATAATGATGAATCATGTGTAATTATAAATGTTAAGAAATGACTAAATAAAAAATACAAGAATAATAAGTAGCAATAAATAGAATACAGATACAACTTGAGTGAATAAATAAATAAATAAATATACAAAGGATAAGAAAATAAATAAAATGAAATAAAAAATACAAATAATAATAATAAATGAATAAAAATGAATAAATAAATCAATTATATAAGAATAACCATTAAATAAAAATGAAAATAAATAAATAAATAAATAAAATAACTGAAAAACATTTTAAACCCAGAAGAGGAAAGAAAGATGAGAATTATTTTAAGAATATATATATGAATTTTAAGGCGAAATAATCCCTATATAAAGCCGTGAAGAAAAGTTGTACCGGTACCATATCTACTTACTGTATGTGTCTGTCTGTCTACCTGTCTAGCTACCTATCTGTCTATCTGTCTATCTAATTATCGATTTATCTCTCTCTCTCTCTATCTGTCTGTCTATCTATCTATCTATTCTCCTATCTATCTACCTGTCTATCTGTCTATCTGTCTACCTAACTGTCTATGTATCTATCTATCAGTCTATCTATCCATCCGCCTGTCTATCTATCAGTCTATTTATCTGCCTATTTATCTATCTATCTGTCTATCTATCCATCTGTTTATCTATCTATCTATCTATCTGAGTATCTATCTATCTAACTGTCTATCTATCTATCCATCTGTCTATCTATCTAACTATTTGTTGCCAGACTCCTTAATCCAGTAAGGGGTGGCCACAGACAAATCGCCTCCAAGTCTCCCTGTCCCGCGCCATTTCACTGCTCTCCCCCCAGCTCCCCCTCCCCCTCTCTCTTATACCTCTCCACTCCATCCCTCCACCTGCTTTATGCTTCTCTTCCCTTCCGTACCCTCCCTCCATCTCTCTCTCTCTCTCTCTCTCTCTCTCTCAAGCTGGCATGAAATAAGAAGAAAAACCTGACAAAATAAGAATAACGTCTTAGCATTTTTTTCACCACAAGAGCCTCCTCCTCCTCCTCCTCCCTTTCTCCTCCTCCTCCTCCTCCTTCTCCCTTTCTCCTCCTCCTCCTCCTTCTCCCTTTCTCCTCCTCCTCCTCCTCCTTCTCCCTTTCTCCTCTCCTTGTTCTTCTTCTTCTTCGTTTTTTTTTTCTTCTTTTTTCTTCTTCTTCTTCTTCCTCTCCCTCTTCCTCCTCCTCCTCCTTCTGCTTCTCCTCCATTTTCTTCATTCTTTCATCATCATCGTCATCATCGTCATCATCATCATCATCATCATCATCGCAACTTTTTCTACTTCTTCGTCCTCCTCCTCCTCCTCCTCCTCCTCTTCTTCTTCTTCTTCTTCTTCTTTCTCTTCTTCCAAATATTTCTCAGTTCTCTGCCATTCCATCAATTTATCACCAGTTCACCTCAGACTGGGTACAATTGTTCACTGGGCAAATAACTCTCTCTCTCTCTCTCTCTCTCTCTCCCTTTCTCCTCCTCCTTCTCCTCCCTTTCTCCTCCCCTTCTTCTTATTCTTCTTCTTCTCCCCTCTCTCTCTCTCTCTCTCTCTCTCTCTAAAACTTCTGTCATGGAATTAACGGTCAGTTTAGCTTGATCAAAGACCTCTATTCAGAGAATAGTTCGGATAAAGAGAGCAAGAAAAATTAGATTGAGAGAGAGAGAGAGAGAGAGAGAGAGAGAGAGAGGCGGGGGGAGTGAGTGGAAGAGGGAGAGGGGAGTGGGTAAGTTAGTGAGAGAGAGTAAGAGAGGTAAGTGTAAGAATTACAGAGGGGGGGGGAAACAAACACGTATATAAAGTCCACCTCATAAGCGAATTATTTTACATGTTCCTTCACTGTTACCAATAACTACCCCGCAACAGTTCTTCATTTCCTACTCTCACTGCCACAACCACGCCCACACCAGCAGACTGAGCTGGTTCCTTTGATGCTTAATTCACGTAGCTCAGAATAAGATAAGGCCACGGCTCAGAATCCTATCCATACTTCTTCGTGACTAGTACTGTATTCTAGTTTAATCTATTGCTACAACTTTTCTATGCACCATTATCTATCGACCCCCATATCTATCTATCTACCTATCTCTATTTATCCAACTATCCAGCCATCTTTCTATTTTCAGACATCTCAGTCCCATAAGGGGTGGCCACAAACAAATCGCCTCCATGTCACCCTGGCTTCTGCAATTTCGCTGCCCTTCCTCCAGCTCACACCCCCTTTCATATATCTAACCTATCCCACTATCACCATCGCCATCATCATCACCATCATCATCACCACCACCACTACTATCATCATCATCATCATCATCACCACCACCACTACTATCACCATCATCATCATCATCATCATCATCATCATCACCACCATCATCGCCATCGCCACCCTCATCATTATCACCACCACCACCACCACCACCACCATCATCACCATCATCATCATCATCATCAACCTTTCTTCCCACTTAAGTATGGATCATATCATGTCCACACATCCACAAAATAAATGAATAAATAACTCACCGGCCACACACTCATTCACTCAACATTCAAGCACCCGGAATCCTGACTCCCTTTACATGGGTCATACCTCCCGGCATACCACCTGTCACACCACTTATCATACCACCTTTCGTACCACCTGTCATACCACCTGTCATACTACCTGTCATACCACCTGTCTTACCACCTGTCATACCACTTATCATACCACCTGTCGTACCACCTGTCACACCATCTGTCATACCACGTGTCATAAAACCTATCACACTATCTGTCACACTACCTGTCATACCACCTGTCACACCATCTGTCACCACCTGTCATACCACCTGTCACACTACCTGTCATACCACCTGTTATACTACCTGTCATACCACCTGTCACACCATCTGCCACCACCTGTCATACCATCTGTCACCACCTGTCATACCACCTGTCATACCACATGTCACACTACCTGTCATACCACCTGTCTCATTACCTGTCATACCACCTGTCACACCACCTGTCATACCACCTGTCTCATTACCTGTCATACCACCTGTCACACCACCTGTCATACCACCTGTCATACCACCTGTCACACTACCTGTCACACCACCTGTCATACCACCTGTCACACCACCTGTCATACCACCTGTCACACCACCTGTCATACCACCTGTCTCATTACCTGTCATACCACCTGTCATACCATCTGTCATACCACCTGTCACACCATCTGTCATACCACATGTCATACCACCTGTCATACCACTTGTCATACCACCTGTCTCATTACCTGTCACACCACCTGTTATACTACCTGTCATACCACCTGTCATACCACTTGTCATACCACCTGTCACACTACCTGTCATACCACCTGTTATACTACCTGTCATACCACCTGTCACACCATCTGCCACCACCTGTCATACCATCTGTCACCACCTGTCATACCACCTGTCACACTACCTGTCATACCACCTGTCTCATTACCTGTCATACCACCTGTCACACCACCTGTCATACCACCTGTCATACCACCTGTCACACTACCTGTCACACCACCTGTCATACACCTGTCTCATTACCTGTCATACCACCTGTCACACCACCTGTCATACCACCTGTCATACCACCTGTCACACCACCTGTCATACCACCTGTCATACCACCTGTCACACCACCTGTCATACCACCTGTCACACCACCTGTCATACCACCTGTCTCATTACCTGTCATACCACTTGTCATACCATCTGTCATACCATCTGTCACACCACCTGTCATACCACCTGTCACACCACCTGTCATACCACTTGTCATACCACCTGTCTCATTACCTGTCATACCACCTGTCACACCACCAATCACACCACCTTTCATACCACCTGTCACACCACGATGCAACCTTTCACACCACCTGTCACACCACCTGTCATACCACCTGTCGCACTACCTGCCATACCACGTGTCACACCACCTGTCATACCACCTGTTATACCACCGCATTACTACCTGTCATACTACCTGTCATACTACCTGTCACACCACCTGTATTACCACCTGTCATACTACCTGTCAAATTACCTATCATACCACCTGTCACACCACCGATCACACCACCTTTCATACCACCTGTCACACCACCTTTCATACAACCTGTCATACCACGATGCAACCTTTCACACCATCTGTCACACCACCTGTCACACCACCTGTCACACTAGTCAAATTTTCCCTTCAGTCCTGCCTATGCCCGGTCATCAACTGAGCTGGAAGTGGTTAGGGCTGTTCATCAGATGCCTACACCCGCTACACAGTCACCATGGCAATAACACAGCAACCCGATATTGTAGTTCTGTAACACTGGATTTGTAACGCTGCTGGCAAGAACAGATCAAACCACAAGTCCAGTATCTGTAGTATTTAGTATCCATTATCTTTAGTATTTAGTATTTAGCAGCTTGATTTGTAACGCTGGTGGCAATAAAAAAAACCACAAGTCCAGTATCTGTAGTATTTAGTGTCCAGTATCTTTAGTATTTAGTATTTAGTTTTTATCAGCTGGATTTGTAACGCTGGTGGCAATAACAGAAAAAACCACAAGTCCAGTATCTGTAGTATTTAGTATTTAGTATTTAGCAGCTGGATTTGTAACGCTGGTGGCAAGAACAGATCAAACCACAAGTCCAGTATCTGTAGTACCTAGATTTGTAACACTGATAGCATAGCAGCATATAAAATTGGTATTGTAATATCTATAGCAGCTACCCGTGTGGCTCGTATGGAAGTGGAGGCGAATGTGCCTCCCCTCCGTATTCGCCGTGACCACCTGGCCTTGTCCTACGGCATAAGGACGTTAAGGAAAAGTAATATCGGCAATGTGGCCTGTACCCCCCTGCGTCAATACCACCACCTTCTGCGGGGGGTGCGTCGGCCACTTGCCGCTCGCCTCCACTTACTGACTCAGGAGCTTGGTGTGGACCCCAGTGACTGTGACAAGTTGGTGCTTAAAAAGATAGCGCCTTGGGAGCCACCCGGCTTTACAGTGGATGTTACATGGCTCCCAGCACCAAAGGCCAAGGCGCCGGAGGCGGAGGTCCACCACTTGTTTCGTAACATCATTGTTCGTCACTTGGGGTCCCATCAATTGTACACCGACGGCTCCAAGTCGAGTGAATGTGTGGGTGCAAGTGTGTGGTCGAGTGAATGTGCCTTCAGGTTTCGGTTGCCAATTCATACATCTGTGTTTACTTCAGAAATATTTGCTATTGACAAAGCCATAGACTATGCTCTCAATTCTAGGCATGACTCATTTGTCATATTTTCAGATTCAAAATCAGCCCTTCAGGCAATTGCATCTTGTACAACGGACTCTCACGAGATCCAGGACCGCATCGTTAATAAGTTGCATTCATGCAACAAGTCATTCACGCTGATCTGGGTGCCTGGTCATTGTCGTATCTACGGCGATGAGCAGGCTGACTTACTTGCAAAGTCGGCTGTAGAGCTCGAGGAGACTTGAGATGTTCCTCGTGATCTACGGTCGAGTCTATCTCTCGGAAAGAAATCAATAAATCTTCTGTGGCAAGGTCAGTGGACCAGACTAAATATTCCAACTTGTAAGCCGTACCTGGGCGACTGGGACACCGCCAACCGTCCCAGTCGCCTGGAAGAAAAAGTGTTGGCACGGTTACGGCTCAATGCCATCATTTTAACCCACATGAAACCATATATGGAAAGACGCTTCCCACCGCACTGTGACATCTATGATGCGGTGTTATCTATCAGTCATATCATCCTGCGCTGTCGGCGATTTATTCGTGAACGTGCTTCACTTATAAATTACTGCGGCGCAGCAGACGTCCCCTTCACCCTTTCCACCATCCTGGGTGATGGGGACATTGTTATGACTGATAAATTGATGGCTTTCTTGAGAGAGACCGGACTGATCAGAGTGATGTGACTTTTTTACTGTGTGGTTATGGTTTTTATCAACGGTAAATATGTATATATTGTAATATTAATTAGGGTTGACAGTTGACATATTTGAAATAGTTCCTCCTCCCACCGATCTATTTCTAATATAGATGTCCCCTACATTAAGCCAAGTTCCTCGCCTGACAGTCACCAGCTGATGAGTGCAAGTGTGCAATATAGGAAGGTATTGGGCACTTGCAGTCGATGGTAGTCTGCTGGGCGAGGTTCTTCACTTTTTGCACAAATTATGTAAATACATTATACTATCTTGCTTAAGTTATTCTAATTAGGAACGACAGCTGACGTATATGGAAATGTTCCTGACTCGTCTGGTTCCCTTTCATATATTGATGTCCCCTGTATTAGGTTGTGCCTCGACTGACAGTCACCAGGTGATGAGTGCAGGTATGTAATGTAGAAAGGCATTACATATCTGCAGTCGATGGTGTTCTCTTGGTCGAGGCTTTTTGAATATTAGTGTAGGTCTATACTCAGTTCCACGGAGTCTGACGCACTGATTTTGCCAGCCGAGGACAGGTGGATCTGGTAACACTGGGCGACGTACTCGGGCGGTGATTGGGCGATTTCCGTTGTGTTTGAATGTGCTCCAAAGTGACTTTGCATTCCAACCAAGGCCCTCACTGATTTGTAAGATACCGGATTATACAGATATAAATTAAAGCAATGATATCTTTAATGATAAATATGTGCCTTTAAAATACTAGAGATAAACCTGAACGACAATTATATCAAAAAATAAGCAAAGTCGCGACTGAACGCATCCGGACAACAGTCAGAGACTGTGACGGGAATTCAGACGTTCATAGCTAGGTGGTTCCGCGGTACTGTGAAGGCTTGAATGTTTTCCCCACCACTACTACACAATGTTACAGTCAACAGTCTTCACCATGCCCTTCATTACCTCATCTGCTCATATACAACCTGACCCTAGATATGCTTAGCTTAGCTTCAAATAATTATGATCTGTGTAAGCACACACACACACACACACACACACACACACACACACACCTCACTGGGGTCAATACATGCTATTCTATTCTCAGTACATATAGTGTACATACACATTTTCATTACCTTCATAGGTAACAGTACAGTAGCTTCAAAAATCTGCATTTGTTTGTATTCATAGTCAGATTCAGTAGAACTATTTCTTACATGAATAAGTTTGGTGTTTGATTTTCCCTAACATTTTTTTGTCATAAGAGACAGACATACAGACGGACACCCTATCCCTGGTCACAGTGCATCCTCAAGCATGTATCTCTGCCCCCTCGACAAAGAGCCGGGAAAGTAATGGATTACATCATTATAGAATGAACCGAATTTTTGTTAATGATGGAAAAAAGGAAAGTAAGATAAAAGCAAACTCCATGAGAAAATAATAGTTGAACTATGCTACTATGATAAAACCGCGTGCAGTGTGAACGAAATCAAACATAATTAAATGAATTTAAATCAGTCGCTGACTGTTGTCCGGATGCGTTCAGTCGCGACTTTGCTTGCTTTTTGATATAATTGTCGTTCAGGTTTATCTCTAGTAATTTAAAAGGCACATATTTATCATTAAAGATATCATTGCTTTAATTTGTATCTGTATAATCCAGTATCTAACAAATCAATGAGGGCCTTGGTTGGAATACAAAGTCACTTTGGAGCACATTCAAACACAACGGAAATCGCCCAATCACCGCCCGAGTACGTCGCCCAGTGTTACCAGATCCACCTGTCCTCGGCTGGCAAAATCAGTGCGTCAGACTCCGTGGAACTGAGTATAGTTATTTGTCTCTTAGGATTTAGTATAGGTTAGTGATTTGTCTGTTAGGTGGTTAATTTTAGGGTCTTTAGATTAGGTATTTTTGATTATAAGTAATATAAGGTTAAAAATATAAAAAATAAATAAAAATAACGAAAATAAAACTACAAAAAAATAATAAAATAAAAATTATTATATGTATATGTACGTGTGCATGAAAGTGTGTATGTTCATATGCATGGATGTGTATGTATGTATGTATGTATATATATATGTTCGTATATATATGTATATATGTGTCAATATATATACATGTATATATATCTGCCTTAATGACCAGAGGCTCCGGCCTCAATGGTCGATAGGCAAAAAAAAAAAAAAAAAAAAAAAAAGAACTATAGCAGCTGGATTTGTAACACTGATAGCACAGCAGCATATAGCTATAGTCAAACTGGTATTGTAATGTCTATAGCAGCTGGATTTGTAACACTGATAGCACAGCAGCATATAGCTATAGTCAAACTGGTATTGTAATGTCTATAGCAGCTGGATTTGTAACACTGATAGCACAGCAGCATATAGCTATAGTCAAACTGGTATTGTAATGTCTATAGCAGCTGGATTTGTAACACTGATAGCACAGCAGCATATAGCTATAGTCAAACTGGTATTGTAATGTCTATAGCAGCTGGATTTGTAACACTGATAGCACAGCAGCATATAGCTATAGTCAAACTGGTATTGTAATGTCTATAGCAGCTGGATTTGTAACACTGATAGCACAGCAGCATATAGCTATAGTCAAACTGGTATTGTAATGTCTATAGCAGCTGGATTTGTAACACTGATAGCACAGCAGCATATAGCTATAGTCAAACTGGTATTGTAATGTCTATAGCAGCTGGATTTGTAACACTGATAACATAGCAGCATATAGCTATAGTCAAACTGGTATTGTAATGTCTATAGCAGCTGGATTTGTAACACTGATAGCATTCTTTGCGAAGTAAAACCGATATTCTAGTATCAATAGTAGCAAGATTTATAACCCTCAAAATGACAGTCGCTAAATTGCTAGCTCCAGCGTTCACAGCAGTACCCCCTTCCATGCTTTCAATTGCTACCATTTTTTTGTTTCCAGTCCACCCCTGTGTTTTCCGGAGGACTCTCTCTCTCTCTCTCTCTCTCTCTCTCTCTCTCTCTATCTATCTATCTATCAACCTGTCTGTCCATATCTACTGTATCTGTATATCTCACAACACAGTCTCTCTCTCTCTCTCTCTCTCTCTCTCTCTCTCTCTCTCTCTCTCTCTCTCTCTCTCTAAAGCACTGGGAGAATAAATATTTAACGATTAAACAAGAGCAACTTATTTCCAGCCGCCTAACTCACACAGACACACTCCCCCCGACCTCGTTTATGTCCACTGAGAGAGAGAGAGAGAGAGAGAGAGAGAGAGAGAGAGAGAGAGAGAGAGAGAGAGATCTATTGTTCTACATCCCACATTTCACAATACCCTGGCTACGAGAAAGCAGTAATTAAAATATGTTAGTAGTAGTTGTAGTAATAATATTAGTAATATTAATAATATTAATGATAATAATAATGATAATAATAATAATAATAATAATAATAGTCATCATCATCATCATCATCATCATCATCATCATCATAACAATAACAACAACAGCAACAACAGCAACAATAATAATAATAATAATAATAATAATAATAATAATAATCAACATCATCATCATCATAATCATAATAACAATAACAACAACAACAATAATAATAATAATAATAATAATCATCATCATCATCATAATCATAATAACAATAACAATAACAATAATAATAATAATAATAATAATAATGAGTAGTAGTAATGACAGTAATAATAATAATAATAATAATAATAATAATAATAATAAAGCAGTTTTTCCTTTTACTCTCTAGGCAGGGAATTTATAATCTTTTTTTACCTTATGGATCATAATCACGGCGGCAAGGAGGGTTCCCTAGCACCATTTCCTTAGCGAATTATTTTCCATATTACTCTTTATCCTGCACTGTATCTATATAATTTTAATTCTTACTTTCCATCAATAGCATATAAGACGATACTGAGGCTTAGTATGAAAAATAATTCTCTAAGCATAAAGCGGGGGACAGGGCGATATGGAGGAGATTTGTTTTTGGCCACCCCTTACGGGATTAAGGCGTCTGGCAATAAATAGATAAACAGACTTATGCCCGTACTGTTGTTCATTGAAGAAGCTCCCTAACACCTTTTTCTAAGCAACTTATTTTGTTTATTACACCTTACCGTCCTGTTCAGTGTTACATAAATCCTTCTAATATCGTTATACTCTGCATAGATAACATAAAAAAAAAAAAAAGAAGAAGAAGAATATTATCCAGCCATATCCAAAAACAAATCGCTAAGGAAGAGGTGTTAGGAAGCTTGCGTAACAGACGAGAATACAAGCCTTAGACGGAATCTCAAACGAAAAAATATAAAATGGAGGGAATTTATAACGAATTTTAAAACGGATGGAATTTAAAACGGACAGAATTTCCAACGGTCAATTTAAATGAACGGAAAAAAGGACGGAATTTACCACGGACGGAATTGATAACAGACGGAATTAAAAATGGGAGGAATGTATAACGGAAGGAAGTTAAAACGGACGGAATTTAAAAAGGACGGATATATAACGGATGAAATTTTAAACGGATGGAATTTATAACGGACGGAATTTATAACGGACGAAAATTATAACGGACGAAATTTATAACGGATTTCAAAACGAACGGAAATAATAGCAGACGGATTTGGTTATTTTCAAAAGTGAGCAAAGGGGAAGCCTAAGGGACCGGACCTGTGAGCTTTGCGACTATGAGCTGATAGGCGGAGGGCAGTATGCTGATTAACCCTTATACCTGTGAAAAAAAAAAAATCTCCTCTTGTCTAGGTCTCCCTGTGGAAAAAAAAAAAAAAATCCCTTGTCTGGGTCTTCCTGTTAAAAAAAAATATTTCCTTGTCTAGGTCTTCCTGTTAAAAAAAAAAAAAAAAATCCCTTGTCTGGGCCTTCCTGTTAAAAAAAAAAAAAAATCTTTCCTTCTCTAGTCCTTCCTGTAAAAAAAAAAAAAAAAAAAATCCCTTGTCTGGGCCTTCCTGTAAAAAAAGAAAACCTTGTCTGGGTCTTCCTGTTGAAAAAAAAAAAAAAAAAAACTTCCTTTGTCTAGGTCTTCCTGTAAAAAAAAAAAAAAAAAAAAAATCCTTTGTCTAAGTCTTCCTGTAAAGATAAATCTTCCCCTGTCTAGGTCTTCCTGTAAAAAAAAAAAAAAAAAAACTTCATGTAGTCCTTCCTGGAAAAAAATAAGTGGCAAGGAACTGATCTTAAATATATCTGAGAATCCCACCCCTGGGGGTAGGGGGGTTTCAAGAATACACCCCCAGTATCCCTGCTTGTCGTACGAGGCGACTAAAAGGGTTGGTGGTGGGTTAGTGCCCCACCCCGTAAAAAGAACTAACTACACTCGCCCACGGACGGACCATACGTTGACGACTAAGGAACGGACAAAGGACATTCTTAGGGTGGGAACGTGGAATGTGAGAGGAGTGAATGATGAAGTGAAAAAGAGAGAGATTGTTCAGGTGCTTGAGGATGCAAAAGTGGATATATGTGGATTGACTGAAACTAAATGGAAAGGTGAAAGGGTGAGAAAATGGGAATATGGTTTAGGTATATGTGAGGGAGTCAATGAAAATGAGAGGGCAAGAGAGGGAGTATGTCTGATGATAAGCAAGAAGTGGAAGGAGAATATAAGAGAGTATGGAACAGTGGGTGCAAGGATTGTATGGGTGAGGATGAAAGTAGGTATACAAGCTTGGGCGATTGTATGTGTGTATGCCCCGACAGAGGATCGAGTGGCAAGAGTGAAAGATGAGTTTTGGGCGAGTGTAGAAGCGTGTATGGACAAGTTTGAGAGGAGCGAGAGAGTGCTGTTGATTGGAGACATGAATGGCAAAGTTGGGAATGTACGAGTGGATGGAGTGGTTGGTCAGTGGGGTGTGCCAGCTGATGTAGATGGGAATGGAAGTGCTTTGGTGGACATCTGTGCTTGTAAGGGCTTGGCAGTAGCCAACACCTACTTTCGGAATAAGATGATCCACCGGTATACATGGAGAGTAATGAGGAGGATGGACGGTGAACTTATTGAACGAAAGGCAATGATAGACTACGTGTGTGTGGATGAGCGAATGAGAAGACAAGTGTTGGATGCAAGAGTGTGGAGAGGGTGGGGGAATGGAGTCTCGGACCATCACTTAGTGATGGCCAAGGTAGAGCTGCAAAGAAAGTGGTTGAGGAGACGAAGGGGAAGACAGGAGGAAGCAACTCCTGTGAGAAGAGTGGAGAAATTGCAAGATAGTGAGAAAATGACAGAGTATAAGAGCATAGTGGAAGAAAGACTGGGAAGGTATGAGCTAGAGCAGATGGAAGGGGTGGAAGACGTATGTAAGATATTCACGGAAGAGATAGGCGCAGCGTGTGAGGCGGTTTGTGGAGTGAGGAGGAGATGCAATGGTGTGCAAGGGACAGCATGGTGGAATGATGAGGTGAAACGAGCTGTGGAACAAAAGAAGAAGGCATATAGTGAATGGTTAGCGAGTAGAGGTAGGGGAGAAGATGAGAGAGAGAAGAGAGAGGTATATGTGAGCAGGAGAAGGGAGGTTAAGAGACCGGTGAAGGAGAGTAAAAAGAAAGTGGATGAGGAGTTTGGGAGGAATCTGAGAGTGAAATGGAGGGAGAGTAAGAAATTGTTTTGGAAGGAGGTAAAGAAAGTAAGGCAGTGTGAAAGGGGAAATAGTAGGGGAGTGAAAGATAGGAATAATGGATTGTTGGTGGAGAAGAGAGAGAAATTGAGGAGATGGAAAGAGCACTTTGAGGATTTGTTGAATGTGGAGAGTGAGAGCAGTGCGAGTATAAGTGGTTGGGGAATGGCTGGGAGAAGAAGAGATGAGAGGAGGGAGGAAGAGATCAGTAGGGCGGAAGTAGTGGAAGCGATGAAGAATATTAAGTTGGGAAAGGCCCCAGGAATTGATGGAGTGTGTGGTGAAATGCTTAGGTATGGAGGTGAGATTGTTGTGGAGTGGATATGGAAGTTGTGTAGATTGGCTTGGGAAGAGGGAAGGGTTCCAGAGGACTGGAAATCAGGTATAATTGTTCTTTTATACAAAGGAAAAGGAGAGAGAGAAGTATGTGGTAACCATAGGGGTATTTACCTACTTAGTGTGACTGGTAAAATATATGGTAGAATACTCATTGATAGGGTTAGGCATATGACAGAGGAGCTAATTGGAGAAGAACAAGGGGGATTTAGGAAGGGAAAAGGGTGTGTAGATCAGATATTTGTTCTAAGATGTTTAGTGGAGAAGTATCTAGGGAAGGGAAGGAAAGTGTATGCTGCCTTCATGGACTTGGAGAAAGCTTATGACAGAATAGATAGGCAAGGTATGTGGAAGGTATTAATAATATATGGAGTGGAGGGGAAATTGTTGAGTGCTGTGAAGCGTATGTACGAGGGAGCTAGGGTTACGGTGCGAGTGGATGGTGAGCTGAGTGAGTTCTTTGATCTCAATGTGGGACTGAAACAGGGTTGTGTGATGTCTCCATGGCTGTTTAATATATACATGGATGGGGTTGTAAAGGAGGTGCAAGGTAGCGCAGTGGATGTGGGGGTGGCTCTAATGAATGAGGGTGAGATTTGGAAGCTTCCGGTGTTGCTGTTTGCTGATGATATAGTACTGTTGAGTGAAGATGAATGGGAGTTGCAAGATTTGGTGAATGAATTTGGGACAGTGTGTAGGAGGAGGAATCTGAAAGTTAATGTAAACAAAAGTAAAGTTATGGTGTTTGAGAGGAATGAAGTCACAGAGTGTGCAGTGAGGTTGGATGGTGAGGAGATGGAGAATGTGAGTGCATTCAAGTACTTGGGTAGTGTGATGAGTAAGGATGGAACTTTGGGGGATGAAGTGCGTGAAAGGGTACAGCAGGGAAGGAAGGTTGTTGGTACACTGAAAGCAGTGATGAGAAATAGGGAGGTGACTATGGAAGTTAAGAAGTCACTGCATGATAGTATTGTGATCCCTACCCTGACGTATGGAAGCGAGGCATGGACCTTGCAAGAGGGGAACAAGTCAAGAGTGAGAGCAGTGGAAATGAGTTACTTGAGAGGAGCATGTGGAGTGACGTGGAGGGACAGGTTGACGAATGAAGAAGTGAAGGAACGCTGTGGGGTGGATGTGGATGTGGTTGAAAAGATAAGGAGAAATACACTGAGGTGGTTTGGACATGTGAAGAGAATGGAGAATGAAAGACTGACTAACAGGGTGTATGTAGGTGAGGTGGCGGGAGGGAGAGGGAGAGGTAGACCGAGGATGAGGTGGAGGGATGGAGTTGAGAGGTATATGAGGGAGGGGGGGGGTGAGTTGGGGGGAGGGTAGTCAAATGGTGGGTGACAGAGCGACTTGGAGGCGTTTTGTCCGCGGCCACCCTTTGCGGGATTAGGGCGTCGGGCTATAGATAGATAGATAGTTTAAAGAAAGAGATAGTTATTAAAGACAGAGTTAAAGATAGTTTCATATAATTTCTAGTGCTTAAGATTGCCATGAGGACAAACACACACACACACACACACACACACACACACACACACACACACACAGATAGATATAGATAGACAGATGTATGTGCGTCTGTACAGTCAATATCCTTGGTAAATACTGAAACAACAATAAAAGTCCCGTACGATATATTTTCCCCGCCACAGCGTCCTACGTCTGGCAGCGGGGGAGAGTTTGTTTACATTTCTTGCCCTCGCTTGGAGAAAGTATAAGAAAAAGTGTAATAAAAAGTATAATAAAAAAGAAATAAGAAAAGTAAAACAAAAATTATATTTAAAAAAAAAAGAAATAAAAGTATAATAAAATGTCAGTCTTGGCTAGGCTTCCGCGGTTGAGTTCTGTGTACAAGAGGCTGAGTATATTTGCTGTGGGTGTAATGCGAGGGTGTGTGGGTGTAGTGAGAGGGTGTGTGGGTGTAGTGTGAGAATGTGTGGGAGTAGTGTGAGGGTGTGTGGGTGTAGTGGGAGGGTGTGGGGGAGGGAGGAGGAGGTGTAGGAGAAATGAGAAAGTGTCGGTGTGAGGAAAACGTACAAGTAAAGAGAGTATTTATCTGTCTATAATCAGACATCTTAAACTTGGTACGGGTGACAACAAACATATCTCCTCGTGTCACCCTGTTCTGTTGTCTACCATTAGGCTGCCCTCCCTCCAGCTCAACCTTTATTGATATACCACTCCATCGCATCCCTTCATCTACTCATCCCCCTCCCCCTCTCCCCTTCCACATCACACACCCACATTCTCCTAGTCAGTCTCTTATTCTCCATCCTTTCCATGTGGCCAAACCATCACAGGATTTGTGGGGAGATGGGAGAGAGAGAAGTAGAAGAGAAACAACAAAGTATAAGTAAAGGTATATTTAAGGTGAACTATTAGTACTGCGGGACATCCTCCTATATCCTGAGTTCCTTCCCATCTAATACCCTGATGCACAGATGAATGTGTGTGTGTGTGTGTGTGCGTGTGTGTGTGTGTGTGTGTGTGTGTGTGTGTGTGTGTGTGTGTGTGTGTGTGTGTGTGTGTGTGTGTGTGTACATAGAGACATCATGAAAAGTAGCTTGCCAGTATGTATGAAACTAAAAGTATATATCGCATGTATAATTTCACCTAAGACGTACAGTAGTGAGACCTGGAAACTGACAAAATCGATGGAAAATCAATTAATTCTTTCTCAAAAGCATTGGAAAGGTCAGTGTTGGGAATATCTTTAAGAGACACAAGAAGATCAGCTTGGGTAAGAATTCAGACTAAAGTCAAAGACATTATAGAAGATATAAAAAAAAAAAAAAAAACAGAAACGGAGGTGAGTAGGTCATATAGCAAAAATAAGGGATACCCGATGGAGTAAGAGGCTGACTGACTGGACTCCAAAAGATTGTAAGAGCAACAGAAAAAGGCCAGACATGAGGTGGAGAGATGAGACAGAGAACTTTGCAGGCAAAACGTGACAAAGATTGGCTCCGTCAAGGAAATCGTGGAAAAGGTTGGGGGAGGCCTTTGTTCAGCAGTGGAACTGCAATCTCTGCTGCTGCTGCTGCTGCTGCTGCTGCTGCTGCTGATGATGATGATGATGATGATGATGATGGTTATCACACATACAGTATGTTCATGTATTGCTATGGATCCATGTACATGTATTTATATATGTATGTGTGTATATGCATAAAAGTATGTATGTTTATGTGTACACATGTATGTCTCTCTATACATGCGTCTAAATATCTATAGCCAGACGCCTTAATCCAAGGGGTGGCCACAGACAAACCGCCTCCATGTCGCCCTATCCCCCTGTCATTACCCTGCTCTCCCCTCAACTCACACCTCTCTCCTTCATGTACCTCTCCACTCCATCCCTTCATCTCATCCTCGATCTCCCCCCTCTCTTTCTTCCCTTCCACCTCTCTCATATACACTCTCCTCGTTAGTCTTTCACTCTCCATCTTCTCCACATGGCCAAACCACATCAGTGTATTTCTCCTAACGCTTCCTATCACATCCACATCCACACAACAACGCTCCTTCACTTTCTCATTTGCCAGTCTCTCTCCATGTAACTCTATATGTTACTATCAAATAACTCATTTACACTGCTCTCACTCTTGACTTGTGTCCCTCCAACAAGGTCCAAGCTTCGCTTTCATACGTTAGAGTTGGTATCACAATACAGTCATGCAGCAACTTTTTCACATCCATGCTCACTTCCCTGTTCCTTATCACTGCTGTCAAAGAACCAGCAACCTTTCTTCTTTGCTGTACCCTTTCAAGCACTTCATCCTCTAAACTTCTATCCTTACTCATTACAGTACCCAAGTACTTAAATGCACTCACATTTTCTATTTCCCCACCATCTAGCCTCACTGTGCATTCAGTGACTTCATTTTTCTCGAAGACCATAACTTTACTCTTCCCTACATTCATCTTTAGATTCCTTTTCTCACACTCTCTCCCAAACTCATCCACCAAGCCTTGCAGCTCCCCTTCTTCTTCACTAACAACACAGTATCATCTACAAACAATAGAACAGAAAGTTTCTAAACGCTACCCTCTCTCATTAGGGCCTCCAACATCCACTGTCTTACCTTGTATCTCTTTTATAACCCCATCTACATACAGATTGAACAACCATGGGGACATGACATATCGCTGTTTCAATCCAACATTCAGATAGAGAAGTTCACTCAGCTCACCACCCACACGCACTGCAGCCTTAGCACCCTCATACATACTTTTCATGGCGTTCAGCAACATCCCATCTACTCCATATATTCTTAATATTTTCCACATTCCTCGTACATAGACATACGTGTGTACATATTAATTTATTTCTAACGTACTCTTGGATATGTATTTATGTGCCCTTTTTTCAGTGGTATTTGTTTCTTATTGTATGTAAATATTGTACTCGATATGATAACTTTTGTCCTATGTATGAGTGATAATGGAGAGCGAGAGCCTGACGAGGAGAGTGTATGTGAGTGAGATGGAGGGGGGAAAGGGAGGGGGAGGCCAAGGATGAAATGGAGGGATGGAGTGGAGAGGTATATGAGTTAGGGGGGTGTAAGCCGAGAGCAGGGCAGTGAAATGGTGGGGGACAGGGCGACATGGAGGCGATTTGTTTGTGGCCACCACTTACGGGATTAAGGCGTTTGACAATAGATAGATAGATAGATAGATGTGTCACTGTACCACTTTGTACCCTTCCTAACAGGCCTTCAGCGACAACGTTACCTACAGTGTTGGCGACTGCACTGCAAGGCAACATAAATTTCTCTCTCTCTCTCTCTCTCTCTCTCATTTCCTGGTAATCTTTCCCTTCCATCCTGAGTGTTAACAATTTCCTCTTTTAGCAAGTCACTTACCACTCATTCCCGGCCTCCCACTCCACCTCCTCCTACTCCCCCCCCTCTCTCTCTCTCTCTCTCTCTCTCTCTCTCAGGTCAAGGTCATTTTGGTATCAGACGTAATAAGCTTATTTCATTAGAGAGGAGCATCTTATTATATTATTGATGCCGCCTGATTATCTTATTCAATTTAGGAAAGACCTGTGATGATGATGATGATGATGATGATGGTGGTGGTGGTGGTGATAATGATGATGCGGATGATAGTGGTGGTGGTGGTGGTGGTGGTGGTGATGATGATGCTAGTGGTGATGACGACGACGACGATGATGATGATGATGATGATGATGATGATGACAGTGATGGTGGTGTGGTGGTGGTGGTGGTGATGATAGTGTTCTTCTGGTGTTGATAATGACGATGATAGTGGTGGTGGAGGTGGTGTTGATGATGATGATAATGATAGTGGTGGTGGTGGTGGTGTTACTAATGATGATGATGATAATAGTAGCAGTGGTGGTGGTGGTGGTGGTGGTGGTGGTGCGGGAATTGATGATGATAATAATGGTGGTGGTGCTGGTGGTGGCGATGATGGTAGTGGTGGTGGTGGTGGTGATGATGATGATAGTGTTGGTGTTGGTGATGTTGATGATGATGTGATTAACCTTCATCTCGATATGCATCTAAATCCACTACACCACCAGGCGTCCAGTTTTGTATTTCCACTGAGGAACCTCAAGAAGTCTCTCCCAGTCTAAATAAAATCATCTGGAGACAGCAAGAATGAAATATAAAAGTATAAAAGATTCAGAGAACGCACACCTCCTCCAACGCCAATGAAGGTTATGATATATTGTCGTTATTTCCTTTTTCTATCAGACGAAATCTTTTAAGGTCTCACATAGTTAAGTCTACGGTCTTAGTCTGCCCAGTTACACAAAGAACAGAGAGAAAGAGAGAGAGAGAGAGAGAGAGAGAGAGAGAGAGAGAGAGAGAGAGCAAGTTAATCATTCCTTCTTGCATCCAGATCTGATCCACTCCTAGCCACCTCCTCCTTGTCCCAGTGCCCAGCTGTTCACCAAATTTCATTACAATCCGACAACAAATTTTTAAGATATCTTGGTCACAGACAGACAAGTCAACACGGATGAATACATAACCTACGTCCAATTTCCCTGGCGGGGGTAATTACATCCTCGTACAAAAGGGGTTTGCCATTAACTGTCCCAAGTCTTAATAACGAAATAAATAAAATATGTTTAGTATAGAAAAATATGTAAAATTATTACTTTAAAATCCTTGTATTTTTTTCTTTCTGAACCTTTTATTCAATGCACAAGCTTACAGGGAGATACGAATTTCTCTCTCTCTCTCTCTCTCTCTCTCTCTCTCTCTCTCTCTCTCTCTCTCTCACCTTATGCAAGGGCACCACTTCGGCTCTCACGTAATCACACAGCCCCTTCGCGTGGAGGTCTCGGTACAGCAACAGCACCCCGGCGTTGACCGCCCACCACACCCCTCCCCGCCCACACACCTGCAGCTTGGGCGGGATCTGGGGCATTTGGGTGGGGAAGGTAGGGGCCTGGGCTGGTGTGGGCGTCTGGGCGGGTTTTTGACTAATATTGTCGAGTCTTGATGTGGTCGAATTTGAAGTGCTGGACGATAAACTGGGCGGTATTCTGGGCTGGACGTGGGGCATTTGGGCGGGGATATTGGGCTTTTGGGCGAGGATCATAGGGGCTTGGGCTGGTTTGGGCGTTTGGGCGGGCTTTGTTGTAACACTGTTGACTCTTGGAATACCTGACGTTGGGCGCACTGACGGTCTGTATGTTGAAGTACCGGGGGATGGGTTGGGCGTGCTTTTGGGCTGGATTTGGGGCTTTTGGGCGGGTCTGGGCGGAGATCGAGGTGTGACAGGTGTAGATAAGTGTGCACTAGGTGTGGGTGAGGATAATGGGGGTGTGGGTGTGGGTGTAGATGTAATTAATACGGGTGTTGTCTGTTTAGGTAGGGAAGGTGGTGTGGACAGGAAATCAGGGGTGTTGGATAGCTTTGTGTTGGGTGTAAATAGGGATGTTACAGATGCTGACGAAGGTGTAGTAGGTGTGGACAGGGGTGTAGATGGTATGGATAGAGGTGTGTAGTGCGTGGGCGTTGACGGGAAAGCAGAACTGGACAGGCTAGAGAGGGGTATAAGCAGGGGTGTTATGGATGTTGGTAAAAGTGTATTTAGTGTGGGTGGGGCCGAGATGGGTGCGGATAGGGGTGTAGTCGGTGTGGATAGAGTTGTAGCAGGTGCAAATAGCGGTGCAGGAGGTACAGACAGGTGTGTGGCTGGTGCTGACAAGGATGTAGTTGGTGCAAATAGGGATGTGGCAGGTGTAAATGGGGGTACAATTGGTGCAGACAGGGAGGGAGTAGGTGCGAATAGGGGTGTAGGAGAGGCTGGAGTGGTATCAGAGGAGAGAAAATCATATAAAGCTAAATTATTAAGACAGGAAGAAGAGGAATTTGATTTAAGTGAGGGAGAAGATGGTGAAGTGAGTGTGTGGTGTGTTGCAGTTGTGGTAGGTGTGGTGCGAGCGAGTATGGTGGCAGTAGTTGGAAAAAGAGAGCGGTTGGCAGTGGCGGTTGTTGTGGTAGTTGTGATGGGTGTGGTAGGAACGAAATTTGGTCTGTTTATGGTGCTGGTAGTTGTGGTGACGGTGGTGGTAGTTGTGGTAATGTTGGTAGCTTCAATTAAGGAGGGAGCATTGGCTGGAAAAGGTTGAAAATGAGGGAGAATGTTGGTAGTAGTGATGGTGGTAGTTGGTAGGAATATGTTGGTGGTAGTTGTGGTAGTTGTGGTTGGTAGGAAAAAGCTGTTTGGTGGTGGAACTCTACGATTTTGATTAATGTTGGTTGCTGTGGTAGGAATGGTGGTAGTTGTGGTAGTTATGGTAAGGATGGTAGTAGTTGTGGTAGGGATGGCGGTGGTTTTAGTGAAGATGGTGGTAGTTATAGGGATGGTGGTAGTTATGGTAGGGATGGTGGTAGTTGTGGTAGGGATGGTGGTAGTTATGATAGGGATGGTGGTAGTTGTGGTAGGGATGGTGGTAGTTATGATAGGGATGGTGGTAGTTGTGGTAGGGATGGTGGTAGTTATGGTATGGATGGTGGTAGTTATGGTAGGGATGGAGGTAGTTACGGTAGGGATGGTGGTAGTTGTGGTAGGGCTGGTGGTAGTTGTGGTAGGGATGGCGGTGGTTTTAGTGAAGATGGTGGTAGTTGTAGGAATGGTGGTAGTTGTGGTTGGGATGGTGGTAGTTGTGGTAGGAAAGACAGAAGACACGAGAAACAACTCAAACTCTTTAACAGGGACGCCATCTTGAGTCAGAGGTTCACTAAAACTCGAGAATATGGGACGAACTTGAGATTCTTGAGTGGGACTTGGGTTCGGAGCTGCATTTTGATTCGAAGCTAGAACTCTCACGCCATCTTTAGTAGGACCTTGAGGGGGGCTTGAGTGAGAGGGTGTTTGAGGGTGAGCTGTATGTAGGAGTAAGTTTTGAGTGCAAGAGGGAGTGTGAGGTGGAGCTGGGTCTGTTTGATGAGTGCAAATTGAGTGAATGTTGGTTTGAGTGCAAGCTGAAGAAGAGAGAGCATTTCGGGAAGCGTCTGAGTGAGTGTGTGTTTGAGTGTGAGCTGGAGGTGCGTGTGTACTTTGAGTGCAGCGCAAGTGAGTGTAAGTATGAGAGTAACTTGAGTGCGTGAGAGATTGAGTGCAAGAAAGAGATGCGGTAATACGCTGAGTGCGAGGATGAGGTGAAGCCGAATTCTGAGTGTTACTTAAATGAGTGAGAGATTGAGTGCAAGTAGCAGATGAGAGGGAACTCTGAGGAGCTCTGGAGTGAGTGTGACTTTGAGTGCAAGGTGAAAGTGCTCCCTTATTTTGAGTGTCATTTGAGTGAGAGAGGGACTGAGTGCAAGTCAAGTGAGTACTAGGTTGAGTGGGAGTGAAAGTTTGAGTGTGAGGTGTGGGACTGTCGGTATTCTGAGTGATATTTGAGTGAGAGAGAGATTGAGTGGTACTTGAGTGCGAGAGAGACTGAGTGCAAGTAGAGTGAGGGTGACTTTGAGTGTGAAATGGAGTAGTATCTGTATTCTGAGAGTGAGGGGGAGGTTGAGTGTTACTTGAGTGAGAGAGAATCTGAGTGCTACTTAAGCGAGGGGAAGTTTGAGTGCTACTTGAGTGAGGTCCGTAAGGCTCTGCTAAGAATCTAACTTCAAGTGGGTGTAGGAAGACAGTTGAGGAGGAGGAGGAGGAGAAGGAGGAGGAGGAGGAGAGCTGGAGGAAACTCTTACGTAGAGGGAAAGCGTGGAGGAAACTTGAGTACTTGGAGGAAAGAGGAAGAGGAGGCGGAGGAGAGGGAGATGATTTTATAGGTGTCCATTTAGTGAACACCTGAAGGCTTAGTAGACCTATGGTGGAGAGAGAGAGAGAGAGAGAGAGAGAGAGAGAGAGAGAGAGACGGATAAGGAGAGGAAGGGAAGGACTGAAGGGAGAGGGTAACGCAATGCCGTGAACCGTATGTTCGTTCGTTTACAGATTTCCTGCACCTATAGTGCAGGCCTGGCCATACATTAGCGGTCAGTGGGGTGTGGGTTGACTTAAAAAATAGTAAGGGGGAAGAACAGGGCCTGGGGATTGCCCAGCACACACGCCCTGTCTTCTGGCTGGCTTTGCGGTGTGTGCGAACCACTTCAGCACGAGCACTTCTACTTGTACTTGTTATGGCGGGTGCAGTGGTTAGCTCGTCCGGATCGAAATTGGCAGAACCCGAGATCAATTCCCGGGCTGACCACCTCTCAAGCCCCTTCAGAGCGAACACATCTTTTCATATATTTCAGTCTAATTTTCTTTATCATTTCATAGCCTCACTTCCTTCCTTTATTATCTTTATTTCCTCACCCTTCTTTATTACACGGTTTTGGTTTCTCTATTACACGGTTCTGGTTCCCTTATTGCACGTCTATGGGTACTTTATTACACGGTTCTGGTTCCTTTATTGCACCATTCTTCTCTTTTATTACACGGTTCTGGCTCCTTTATTACGCGGTTCTGTTTTCTTTATTACATGGCTCTGAGAATTTTATTACACGGTTCTGGATCCTTTATTACACGGTTCTGGATCCTTTATTACACGGTTCTGGATCCTTTATTACACGGTTCTGGATCCTTTATTACACGGTTCTGGATCCTTTATTACGCGGTTCTGGTTCCTGTATTGCATGGTTCTAGTTCCTTTATTACACGGTTCTGGTTCCTGTATTGCATGGTTCTAGTTCCTTTATTACACGGTTCTGGTTCCTTTATTACACGGCTCTGGCTTCTATATTTTCTAAATCCTTTATTCCTGTTTTATTTTATTATTTGTTATTAGTAGACCATTTTATTCACTGCGTGGATGGCATTGGTCTTTATCATTTCCTCTTATCTCTAATTATCGCTGTCTTTTATCGCCATCTTTTCTTCTGTCTCTGTATCTATCTCAGCATCTATCTGTATCTATGTATCTATCTCTGTATCTATCTGTATCTATGTATCTATCTCTATTTATCTGCATCTATCTCTGTATCTATCTCTGTATCTATCTCTGCATCTATCTCTGTATCTATCTCTGTATCTATCTCTGTATCTATCTCTGCATCTATCTCTGTATTTATCTGCATCTATCTCTGTATCTATCTCTGCATCTATCTCTGTATCTATCTCTGCATCTATCTCTGTATCTATCTCTGCATCTATCTCTGTATCTATCTCTGCATCTATCTGTATCTACGTATCTATCTCTGTATTTATCTGCATCTATCTCTGTATCTATCTCTGTATCTATCTCTGCATCTATCTCTGTATCTATCTCTGTATCTATCTCTGCATCTATCTCTGCATCTATCTCTGTATCTATCTCTGCATCTATCTCTGCATCTATCTCTGTATCTATCTGTATCTCTGTATCTATCTCTGTATCTATCTCTGCATCTATCTCTGTATCTATCTCTGCATCTATCTCTGATCTATCTCTGTATCTATCTGTATCTCTGCATATATCTCTGCATCTATCTCTGTATCTATCTCTGCATCTATCTCTGTATCTATCTCTATCTATCTCTGTATCTATCTCTGCATCTATCTCTGTATCTATCTCTATCTATCTCTGTATCTATCTCTGCATCTATCTCTGTATCTATCTCTGCATCTATCTCTGTATCTATCTCTGTATCTATCTCTGTATCTATCTGTATCTCTGCATCTTTCTCTGTATCTATCTCTGCAATTATCTCTATCTATTACTGCATCTATTTCTATATCTCTCTATATCTATCACTGTATCTATCTCTATATCTATCTCTGCATCTATCTATGTATCTATCTCTGCATCTATCTGTATCTCTGCATCTAATCTCCACTCTTATCATCTCTCTCTCTCTCTCTCTCTCTCTCTCTCATTGATATATGTATTTATTTACCTATCCATCCATCTGTCTATCTATCTGTCTACCTATCTATCTATCTATCTGTCTATCTATCTATCTGTTTGCCTATCCATCTATCTATCTATTTATTTCTGTCTATCTATCTATGTGTCTATATATACTGTATAATCATTCAGCTTAAATTATCTATGTATCATTCAATATCTATATCCACTACACACACACACACACACACACACACACACACACAC
>NC_137048.1:11539182-11544182 GCF_032717465.1 Coenobita brevimanus
AGGAAGTCTGCGCAGTGAAGGCAACTGAGGGTATTTCCTACTACGAAGCTAGGAAAAAGGTGAAGGAGTTGCATGCAACTCCCATGCCGAATAGGTCCTATGCTTCGGCGGTAATATCCCGTCCTGTGATGTGCTCTGTCGAGACGCAGACTGACCCTGTCTTTCTCCCACCTGCCGCTCACAGTACATCTCCATCTCGACCTCCTGTCCGTTCCAACTCTCTCACTGACATCCCTAAAGCTTCAACTTACTCTCAGGCTGCTGCTGCCTCTTCATCAGTACGACCTAAAACGAAGCCTGACAAGCCTACTAAGAATAACATGACCACCCTCACGAAACAGTCACGTCCTCATGTCCTTCCGGTTCCTACTCCAGCGAGGGAGAGAAAGGTTAGCTCTTCCTCGGGGGAGGCTGGGAACCTAGTTATTGATGATAATATGGAGGTTTCCATTAACAAGCACCGGGATAGATCCCCCGGTAGTCGCTCGCCTGCCGGCGGGCGACAAAAAAAGACAAAGCACACTGGCCCCCAACGAAAATCTTAAACCGCCGCATTCACTATACTACAGTGGAATTGTAGAGGTATTGGGAATAAGTTACACAATATAGCAATCTTGCTTTCTATACACAGGCCAGACGTTGTTTGTTTACAGGAGACGCGCCTGGAGGATCGTCCTGATCCTCCACAGTTCAAACACTACTACTCGTATAGAAGATATGAAGGTCACGGAGTTGCCATTTACACACACAAATCACACCCACAAACGGAAGTGATTCTAAATTCTACTCTGGAAGCGGTCGCGTGCAGAGTAAAATTTAATAACACGTATCTGTCTATTTGCTCTCTGTACTGTCCTCCACATGGCCCCATTGATAGTGATGCTTTAAATTCACTAGTGGAACACCTGCCTGGAAATAAGTTAGTGTTGGGCGATTTTAACGCCCATCACTATCAATGGGGTAGCTTGAGGATCGATGGTCGTGGGGAGCAAGTAGCCGACCTAATACTACAGTCCAACCTCTGTCTTCTGAACGATGGTAGAGCGACTCGTGTAGATGATCGTACTGGTAACTTTTCGGCCATTGACTTATCTTTGGCCTCCCCTGGTATACATCAAGATCTCTCATGGGACCCTTACGACGACTCCTTGGGAAGTGATCATTTACCCATCTGTCTTTCTTATACACACGACATCATTTCGGACCCTCCACCTCCAAAATTTAACTATAAGAAAGCAGATTGGGGATCCTTCTCAAGGATCGCCAATTTAGATATATCTGGGGAGACCATAGATGTTAAGGTCGAAAATATAACCCAATCCATATTACACGCAGCTGAGGCTGCTATTCCCAAGACTTCTACAGTTCATGCGAAGCATAGAGCACATTGGTGGACGCCGGATTGCCGACAGGCATTAAGAAAACGCAATAGGAGATACAGGATTTTTCATAGTCAGCCCACTGAGAAAAATTTTATTGCATACAAACAAGCACGGGCTGAGGCAAGGAGAATAATAAGAAGGGCCAAACGTGACTCCTGGCAGTCCTTTGTGTCCACGGTGACTCGTACAACACCATTACGTAAAGTCTGGTCCACTATAAGAATATTAAATAATAAAGGCCCATATTTCCCCATTACCACCTTGCAAGTAAATAATAACATATATGACGAGCCCGTGGACGTTGCTAACATCCTCGCCAGGAGTTTTTCTCATGTAAGTAGCTCAGCCAATTATGACCCGCGTTTCCAACATCATAAACGCACGGCTGAGCTACAGATATTAGACTTTGCCACAGAAGACGTAAACTCCCGTACAACCAAGAGTTTACGCTAGATGAACTGCTCCTTGCCCTTAAATCCTGTAAAGACACCAGCCCTGGACCAGACACCATCACGTACGGTATGATCCAGCATCTTAATCAGGACAACCTGATTAAGATGTTAGCATTGTACAATGAGATTTGGGCGTCTCGAACGTTCCCAAACTCATGGCACTTTGCGCACGTCATACCGATACCCAAAGAGGCTGGTCGTCTTATGAATCCCACTTCATTTCGTCCTATTGTGTTGACTTCTTGTCTATGTAAGGTCATGGAACGTATGGTTAACAATAGGCTTCTTTTTGTTTTAGAGTCGAAGAATTTGTTAAATGATCAACAATGTGGCTTCCGTAAATACAGAAGTTCACTAGATCATTTAATGAATTTGGAGCATTGTATTGCAGAGGCATTTGCCAATAAAGAATTCATGATAGGGGTGTTCTTGGACATCCATAAAGCCTATGACATGACCTGGCGACACGGTATACTAATGAAGCTCTATGCTTATGGTTTAAGAGGAAATTTGCCTGTTTTTATTTCAAATTTCTTAAGGGACAGAACTTTCTCTGTCAAATTGCCCCGTAACGTAACATCGGATATATTTATCCAGGAAAACGGGGTGCCACAGGGAAGTGTGCTTAGTCCTACTTTATTTAGTATTATGATCAATGATATTCTGTCATCAGCTCCCATCCCGAGGAATCTTAAATACTCACTCTACGCTGACGATTGTGCAATATGGCACTCTTCCCGTAATGCACAATTTTCGGCTGGGCGGATTCAAGCAGCCCTTGACTCCGTCCACCAATGGGCCTTGCAGTGGGGATTTAAGTTTTCCGTACGTAAGTGTGCCGCTATAGTTTTCACTAATCGTAACGTACCTAATTTGTGCTTAACTTTGGATAATCAGGCGGTACCTTTTCAAAATTCTGTAAAATTTTTAGGAATACATTTTGATCGTAGAATGAATTTTAAACTTCACGTTAATACTTTGCTTGCTCGTTGTGATAAACCGTTAAATGTCCTCAAGTACCTAGCGGGTACTACCTGGGGTGCCGACAGAAAATCTTTATTAATGGTGTATAAGTCCCTTATTCGATCGAAGCTAGACTATGGCGCACAGGTGTATGGCTCGGCATCCGATGCCACGCTGAAAGGATTGGATGTGTTACAGAATAAATGTTTGCGAATGTGTCTTGGAGCTGTCCGGTGTACCCGTGTAGCTCGTATGGAAGTGGAGGCGAATGTGCCTCCCCTCCGTATTCGCCGTGACCACCTGGCCTTGTCCTATGGTGTAAGGACATTAAGAAAAAGTAATATCGGCAATGTGGCCTGTACCCCCCTGCGTCAATACCACCACCTTCTGCGGGGGGTGCGTCGGCCACTTGCCGCTCGCCTCCACTTACTGACTCAGGAGCTTGATGTGGACCCCAGTGACTGTGACAAGTTGGTGCTTAAAAATATAGCGCCTTGGGAGCCACCCGGCTTTACAGTCGATGTTACATGGCTCCCAGCACCAAAGGCCAAGGCGCCGGAGGCGGAGGTCCACCACTTGTTTCGCAAGATCATTGTTCGTCACTTGGGGTCCCATCAATTGTACACCGACGGCTCCAAGTCGAGTGAATGTGTGGGTGCAAGTGTGTGGTCGACTGAATGTGTTCTCAGGTATTGGTTGCCGACTCATACATCTGTGTTTACTTCAGAACTTTTTGCTATTGACAAAGCCATAGACTATGCTCTCAATTCTAGACATGACTCATTTGTCATATTTTCAGATTCAAAATCAGCCCTTCAGGCAATTGCATCTTGCACTACGGACTCTCATGAGATCCAGGGCCGCATCGTTAATAAGTTGCATTCATGCAACAAGTCATTCACGCTGATCTGGGTGCCTGGTCATTGTCGTATCTACGGCAATGAGCAGGCTGACTTACTTGCAAAGCCGGCTGTGGAGCTCGAGGAGACTTGGGACGTTCCTCGTGATCTACGGTCGAGTCTATCTCTCGGAAAGAAATCAATAAATCTTCTGTGGCAAGGTCAGTGGACCAGACTAAATATTCCAACTTGTAAGCCGTACCTGGGCGACTGGGACACTGCCAACCGTCCCAGTCGCCTAGAAGAAAAAGTGTTGGCATGGCTACGGCTGAATGCCACCGTTTTAACCCACATAAAACCTTATATGGAAAGACGCTTCCCACCGCACTGTGACATCTGTAATGCGGTGTTATCTATCAGTCATATCATCCTGCGCTGTCGGCGATTTATTCGTGAACGCGCTTCACTTATGAATTACTGCGGCGCAGTTGACGTCCCCTTCACCCTTTCCACCATCCTGGGTGATGGGGACATTGTTATGACTGATAAATTGATGGCTTTCTTGAGAGAGACCGGACTGATCAGAGTGATGTGACTTTTTTACTGTGTGGTTATGGTTTTTATGAACAGTAAATATGTATATATTGTAATATTAATTAGGGTTGACAGTTGACATATTTTAAATAGTTCCTCCTCCCACCGATCTATTTCTAATATAGATGTCCCCTACATTAAGCCAAATTCCTCGCCTGACAGTCACCAGCTGATGAGTGCAAGTGTGCAATATAGGAAGGTATTGGGCACTTGCAGTCGATGGTAGTCTGCTGGGCGAGGTTCTTCAATTTTTGTATAAATTATGTAAATACATTATATTATCTTGCTCAAGTTATTCTAATTAGGGACGACAGCTGACGTATATGGAAATGTTCCTGACTCGTCTGGTTCCCTTTCATATATTGATGTCCCCTATATTAGGTTGTGCCTCGACTGACAGTCATCAGGTGATGAGTGCAGGTATGTAATGTAGAAAAGCATTACATATCTGCAGTCGATGGTGTTCTCTTGGTCGAGGCTTTTTGAACATTAGTGTAGGTCTAGTTATTTGTCTCTTAGGATTTAGTATAGGTTAGCGATTTGTCTGTTAGGTGGTTAGTTTTAGGGTCTTTAGATTAGGTATTTTGTTTATAAGTAATATAAGGTTAAAAATATAAAAAATAAATAAAAATAATAAAAATAAAACTACAAAAAAAAATAATAAAATAAAAATTATTATATATATATGTACGTGTGCATGAAAGTGTGTATGTTCATATGCATGGATGTGTGTATGTATGTATGTATGTATATATATATGTTTGTATATA
>NC_137048.1:11549182-11574182 GCF_032717465.1 Coenobita brevimanus
AGATTCCACGATGGTATTCCACTGTTGTGCCTTCGGCTGTAAGACATGGCAGAGAAGTGGAAGTGGGGTAAACTTCTGCTGGTTTCCAGCCAATGAGGAAAGGCAACAGAAGTGGATAGCTGCCGTGAAGAGGGAGAATTGGCAGCCAACTGCCTACACCCGACTCTGTAGTAGGCATTGCATATCAGGTGAGTCACCCCTCACCCCATCCAACCCCACCCCCATCCCCCCCCCGCCACCCAACCACCTCACACACACCCCCACCACCCTCCCACTGCCACCCCAACTCCACCACCGCCACCCCAACCCTCCCCACCGCCACCACCACCCCACTACCGTCCCCCACCACCCCTCACTCCCACTCCCAACACCCCCCTACCCCCCATTTTCGAACCCCCACCCCCCACACCCCACGCCCCAACCCTCCTCCACAAGCCCCCCAGCCCCCTAAAATACTCCCCTCCACAAGCTCCCCAGCCTCCCACAATACCCACCACCACCACCCAAAACCTTTCCTTTCCAGCCCCTACCCGTCCCACCGCTTACCACCCATCCCCACACCCTGGCCCCGCACACCCCCACACCCCAAACCAACCCTAATCCCACACCCACCCCCCCAACGCCATTCAAACCCTCCACCCTCACTCCCCCTCCTTCCCCCTCTCCCACGCCCCCACCCTCCAGTCATTCATCATACTACTCGATTCCCAGTGTATACAGTCCCTCCGCCCTTGGCCCCACAACAATAATTTACTGAGTACCAAGACGATTTACATGTACTGTACGTCAGTTCCAGCTGGATATATTACACGTATTTACCTTGTGGGATGCCCCGGTGAACTCTGACGGGGTGTTCACCGAGTAGTGATAGAGATCGCCATATCTGAGATCTCCCATACTTGAAACGGGTGAATTTCTCCCTCAGCTTCAAACACTTTACCTTGTTCCTGTACAGATCTTGGTGGCGCTGATCCAGATTTCTGCATATATCAGACAGATCAGTCTCTGACAGCCCTGGCTGGAGAGCAATTACTGCGAGGAGTTTGCCGTCCAATATGGAGTCGTAAACAAAACCACGTGATTTCTGTGACGTCACTGGAAAAGGTCTATAAAGGGGGTATCACACGGTACCTCCTATAAGGAACGGCCGAGGAAGATTTAAGTGGAAGAAAACTTGGACGCTATCACACACGTTCCTCGTATCTTCGGCAGAGGACATACTTCTCACACTGTTGCCAGAGCCCCGTCTCGCGACTGTGGAAAGTGATCGCTGTCGCTGACTCAGTAGAGAATAAGGAGAAGCAACTTTGTTTACAAACAAGTACACACGCCGATGAGAAGTATACATTACTTCACATTATCCAGGAGCCCCATCGGTTATACCTGTACGTCTGGTAGCAGTACGTCTAGCTGCAGTGGAGTCCTTAGTTGTAAACACTTGATTATTTTATCGACATCACAGTTTCCTCGGTATAGGAAATATTAACTCTTTATAAGGGTTTCAAAACGATTGATATTTATGTTATAATATTAATAAGTATTCAGTGTTGGGCTAAATGTTCAATGCTGTAGTACGATACATTCTCTGTCGAGTCGCCTGGGTTTTGGTCACACTGTTTTGCCCGTCGTATCCTCGGCAGGAATCCATCCAGATGAATTCCAAATGCCCGTGGTATCGTCGGCAATTTTACCACGTTACCGTTCCGATTTACCATCGTATCCTCGGCAAACCTCGTATGAAGTGCCGTGTGATAACCCCTTAAGACTCTCTCTCTCTCTCTCTCTCTCTTATTCGCTCACCTTTCCCCGTGATAAAACGTACCAGTCCTGAAAACTTGTACATAGGGGGGTAGGCGAGGGGAAGTTTGAACGGGGAAAGACATTTTTTACACACTTCTTGAGACCTGCCCCTGTGACCTGACACGTAAGTAGGTAGGTAGGTAGGTAGACAGGTAGACAGGTAGGTAGGTAGATAGGTAGGTAGGTAAGTAGGTAGGTAAGAAGGTAGGTAGGCAGGTAGGTAGGTAGGTGGGTAGGTAGGTAGGTAAGTAGGTAGGTGGGTAGGTAGGTAGGTAAGTAGGTAGGTAGGTAGACAGGTAGGTAGGTAGATAGGTAGGTAGGAAGGAAGGTAGGTGGGTAGGTATGAAGGCAGATAGGTAGGTAGGGAGGTAGGAAGGAAGGAAGGAAGGTAGGTAGGTAGGTAGGTAGATAGATAGATAGATAGATAGATGCTGGGCTGGAGGTGTCAAGGCTGACGTTAGGCTTACAAGGTATTAGAGTAGCTTCAGAAATTATACGAGAGAGAGAGAGAGAGAGAGAGAGAGAGAGACAGACAGACAGACAGACAGACAGAGACAGAGACAGACAGACAGACAGACAGACAAACAGACAGACAGACAAACAGACAGACAAATAGGCAGGTAGGTAAGTGGGTAGGCAGATAAGCAGTTAGAGATAAACAAAGATAAAGGCACAAATAGATAGATAAATAGATAGACAGATAGATAAACAGACAGATCGGTAAGAAGTAGACACCAAGATATACTACATAAATATACATAACATACAGATAGACAGAGATAGACAGATGGATAGATAGCTAGATAGACACATAAATCTTTGTTAGTGTGTCCTCATGAGTCTGTCTGCGCCAGAGACCGTAAAATGGGGGGGTCCTCGGGGGGTTCTGGAGGGGTCCTTGGGGGGTCTTCGGGGGGGAGGCCTCGGGGGGGGGGTCCTAGGGGGGATTCTCGGGGGGGGTCCTGGGGGGGGTGAAATACTGCTAAACTGGCCAGAGTTATTGTCTATACCATAATTTATGGTCAAAGATTTTTTTTTCAATTTATATTTTAAGAGTAGGTTAGCATGTTGGTCCTCAGGCAATAAACTGTCTATCTATCTGTCTATCTATCTAAAGCCAGACGCCTTAATCCCGTAAGGGGTGGCCACAAGCAAAACGCCTCCAAGTCCCCCTGTCCACTGTCATTTCGCTGGCCCTCCCTCCAACTCACATCCCCCTCTCTCATATACCTCTCCACTCCATCCCTCCACCTCATCCTCGGGTTCCCCCTCCCTCCCTCCATTACACCTCACTCACATAGACTCTTCATGCTAGTCTCTCACTCACCATCCCCCCAACTTACACTTCCCCCTACCTCAAAACCGTTTAGAACGAATAATTCAGAACCAAGATGGTTAAACAACAGATTAAAATCTCTCATAGGCCAAAGGAAAGGAATATATAGAAAAAATAAAACGTGGAGAGGAACACTTACGTAACCGGTACGCGATTTTAAATGGAGAGGTAAAGAGAGAGATAAGAAAAGCAACGAGAAGTTATGAAATTAAGGTTGCTAGTGAATCGACAGAAAACTCCAAGGGTTTTTATCAAATGTACCGCACGAAAAATAAAGACAGGATAAGACCACTCAGAACAGAATCAGGTGACATTACCAGTGAAGATTAAGAAATGTGCTCCATCCTAAATAATTATTTCATATCAGTATTCACCAAGGAAAATCTAGACCTGGTCCCTCAAGCAGCAAATATTTACGATGAGAATACGGAAAATATTCTTAGTAAAATAACCATTAGTAAGGAGGACGTATTGAAAGAAATTAATAAGTTAAAACCTCAAAAATCGCCAGGTCCGGACGATATATATGCAAAAATTATAAAAGAAACCAAAGAAGAATTATGTCAGCCACTTTTAACGTTATTTAATGACTCTTTGAGTTCAGGAGAAGTTCCAGAGGCGTGGAAGACCGCAAACGTAGTGCCCATCTTTAAAAAGGGTGATAAATCAGCTGCGTCGAATTATCGTCCAATAAGTCTAACGTCAATAGTAGGAAAAATGTTAGAGTCAATTTTGGCAAATAAGATTAGAGAACACTTAGAAAGATTTAATCTTATAAACGAAAGTCAGCACGGATTCAGACAAGGACCATCCTGCCTCACAAACTAGCTGTCATTCTACTCGGAGGTCTATGAGGCAGTAGATAGCGATAAAGCTTACGATGTTATTTATCTGGACTTTAGTAAAGCTTTTGATAGGGTCTCACACGAAAGGTTAGTGAGAAAGGTTCGAGCACACGGTATAGACGGCGATATCTTAAAAATGGCTGATTGGACGAAAGCAGAGAGTATTAATAAATGGAACTAAGTCGGATTGGGGATTAGTAACTAGCGGTGTACCCCAGGGTTCAGTACTCGGGCCCTTATTATTTATTATATATATAAATGATCTAGACTTAGGAGTCAATAGCAGCATCAGCAAATTTGCCGACGATGCAAAAATAGGGCACATCATTAACTCGAATGACGATTGCCATAACTTACAAAAAGACCTCGATACATTGCCCAAATGGTCTAAAACTTGGCAAATGGAATTTAATGTTGAAAAATGTAAAGTACTTAACGTAGGCAAGACCATTGGAGACACTAAATACAGTTTAGATAACAAAGAAATTAGCAAATCGGAATGCGAGAGGGATCTAGGAGTTATGATTAGTAACGACCTTAAACCAAGGCAACAGTGTATTAATGCGAGAAATAAAGAAAATAGGGTCCTAGGATTTATTTCGAGAAGTGTGAGCAATAGATCATCAAAAGTAATACTGAAACTTTATCTAGCATTAGTAAGGCCACATTTAGACTACGCAGTACAATTTTGGTGTCCTTACTATAGAAGGATGAGATGTCATATGAGAGGTATAAGGAAAAGAGGAATAGGGCGAGAAGGGCTGTGCGTGATGCTAAAGTGGCAGCAGATGAGAGGTGGGGTAGGCGGCTGACAGAGAATTTTCAACAGAATAAGAAAATGTTCTGGAAGGAGGTGAAAAGGGTGCGAAAGGGAGAGTCTGGGAAGGAAGAACGAGTAAAAGCAGAGGATGGAAGGATGTTAACTGAGATGGATGCAGTAAGGAAGAGATGGGCAGAGTATTTTGAAAGATTGTTAAATGTAGAGGAGGAAAGGGTGGCTGAGATTGTGGCGGATGGAAGGGTGCAAGGAATAAATGTGTTGTGAGAGTTGAATGATTCTTTGATCACGAAGGAGGAAGTGGAGAAGGCAGTAAAGGAGATGAAAACAGGGAAAGCTGCAGGTATGGATGAGTGTGCTGTGGAATGCCTGAAAGGTGGTGGAGTGACTATTGTTGATTGGTTAGTAAGATTGTTGAATGTGTGCTTTGTGAAAGGTATGGTGCCAGTTGACTGGGCAAGTGCTTGTGTGGTCCCGTTGTATAAAGGCAAGGGTGATAAGTATGAAGGTACTAGCTTTAGGGGTATAAGTCTGTTGAGTGTTGTAGGTAAGGTGTATGGTAGAGTGTTAATTATGAGAGTTAGAGAGGGTACAGAGGGAGTGATTGGTGATGAGCAGTGTGGCTTTAGGAGAGGGAGGGGATGCGTGGATCAGGTGTTTGCGGTGAGACAAGTGTGTGAAAAGTATTTAGCGAAAGGCAAGGATGTGTTTTGGGCATTTATGGAATTCGAGAAAGCGTATGATAGAATTGATAGGGAGACTTTGTGGACTGTTTTAAGATTGTATGGACTTGATGGTAGGTTACTAAAAGGGGTGAAAAGTTTTTATGTAAATAGTAGAGCGTGTGTAAGAGTGGGAAATGCTGTGAGTGATTGGTTTCCTCTGAGAGTGGGCTGCGACAGGGATGTGTGATGTCGCATTGGTTGTTTAATATATACATGGATGGTGTTGTAAGGGAGGTGAATGCAAGAGTTTTAGGTGGAGGTCTGAGTCTGGTGAATGTTGATGGTGGAGAGTGGAATCTGAAGCAGCTGCTGTTTGCAGTTGATACTGCACTGGTGGCTGATTCAGAGGAAAGATTGAGACAGTTGGTAGAGGAGTTTGAAAGGGTGTGTGAAAGGAGGAAATTGAAAGTAAATGAGAATAAGAGTAAAGTGATGAAGTGTACGAGGTTTGTAGATGGTAGGGGGATGAATATAGGTTTGAATGGTGAGTTGCTTGAGGAGGTAGGGTGTTTTAAATATCTAGGGTCACATGTTGCTGTGGATGGAAGAATAGATGCAGAAGTGAAGTTTAGAATAAATGAAGTAGGAAAGGTGCTGGGAGGAATGAAAAAAGTGTTTAGATGTCGTTCGCTTAGAATGGATGTAAAGAGAAGGCTGTATGAGGGTGTTGTGGTACCGACTGCATTATATGGGGCTGAAACATGGAATATGGGTGTAGCAGAGAGGAAAAGTTTGAATGTAATGGAGATGAGGTGTCTGAGGAGTATGCGTGGAGTGACACGTATGGATCGGGTGCGGAATGATGAAGTGCGAAGGAGAACTGGAGTTGTTCGGGAGATGGCTGGTAGAGTTGAGCAGAGGGTGTTGCGATGGTTTGGGCATATGGAGAGAATGGATAATGAGCAATTGGTGAAAAAGATAACTAGATCTGATGTGAGAGGTGTAAGGCTGAGAGGAAGACCACGAATAGGATGGAAGGACAGTGTGAAGAGAACGCTGGATGCGAGAGGGATGTCTGTTGAGCAAGGAAGAGTGGCTGTGCATGACAGAAATAAATGGAGAGAAATTGTGAATGAATAAGTGATGACGCAGCCCTGAGGGGATATTCTCCCGCATTTGGTCTGATCAGCTATTTCAGGTCAGGTGTGGGTAAGGGGATGAGTCTGTTATGATGTGGCAGGGGTAAACCAGCTCTGCTGTCGAGCCCTGCTGCGGTTGTCACTGATTGCATTGCACAGTTGACCCTTGTGCGGTGTGGTGCGGTGAGGATCTGTCCGTTCTCCCCTTTGGGGCTAAGGTGCGAATGAATGTGTTTGAATGGATGAGTAAATGGGGAGTGTGTCGTCCTGTCTCGGCTACCTCCCTTTCCTTGGGGGAAGCAGCCTAGGTATATAGATAGATAGATAGACCGTAGAATGGATATAAATTCGTTAGAAAATGTGCAGAGAAGAATGACAAAAATGATACATGACGTCCGGAACCTGTCATATGAAGACAGACTGAAAAGACTAAGTCTGCATTCGCTAGAGAGGCGTAGAGTAAGGGGAGACTTAATTGAGGTGTTTAAGTGGATGAAGGGTATAAATAAGGGAGATATTAGCAAGGTACTTAAAGTGAGCATACAGGATAGAACTAGAAATAATGGTTTCAAACTAGAAAAATTCCGTTTCAATAAGGAAATAGGTAGAAATTGGTTTGGTAATAGAGTAGTAGACGAATGGAATAAGCTACCTAGTAAAGTAGTTGCTGCGTCTTCCATTGAGAGTTTCAAGCATAGCCTAGATAAGCATATGACAAATAAGGGGTGGGTATAGAAAAAAAAAGAAAATCTTATAACCAATACTAATTCATAACTTTTCCTTTTCAGGGTACACTATGATATTTTCTATTCTCCTTTCACACTTTCCTGTAAAATGTCCACGCCAGTTTTTCTATACTGCATGGTGTTCTTTCTGACTTTTTCCTGCCGGCTTCGGCTGGAGGGTTTGGAGGGCGGGGGAGAGCCTTCTTCTTTGCTATCCTTATCTCATACTAGTAGTTCAGTCACTCTTCTAGGAGCTGCCTAGCATGGGCCAACCCGCCTACTGCAGTTATCCTCTCTTCTTATGTTCTTATGTTCTCCACTTCATCCCTCCATCTCATCCTCGATCTCCCCCTCCCTCCACCCCACTACACCTCACTCACATACACTCTCCTAGTTACTCTCTCACTCTCCATGCCACCACCTTACACCCCCCTTTCTCATATACCTCTGCACTACATCCCTCCATCTCATCCTCGGTCTCTCCCTCCCTCTTCTCACCCATAGCTCACTCAGACAGTAAAAAGGGTTACATAAAAGTACAAAATCCCTAAAATAATCCCTAAAGTTTGTAACAGCGCTAATTTTACCGCTACACTGCTGGCCTTTCTTCCTTAACAATGGACTGCTAAATGGAGGGGACTAAAAGGATTATCTTGGGTTGTGTCAAGTTAATCCCAAGGCGGGTCTTACATTTGTGAGCTGGGGGGGTCTAAGGAGAAGAAAAAGCAGGAGGACATGGATAATAATAATAATAATAATAATAATAAAAATAATAATAATGATAAGAAGAAGAAGAAGGAAAAGGAAATGAAGAAGAAGAAGAAGAACAAGAAGAAGGAGGAGGAGGTAGAGGAGGAGGTGGAGGAGGAGGAGGAGGAGGAAGACGAAGAAGAATCCTACAAGATCTTCTGACAAATGTGAGGAATGACTAGGGAAAGTTTGAAAAGCGCTGGGTTAAGCTGTGTGTGTGTGTGTGTGTGTGTGTGTGTGTGTGTGTGTGTGTGTGTGTGTGTGTGTGTCGGCTATTTGGGGTTTATGAGTACACACACATACGTGAATGCAAAGCACACACACCGGTCCTCTCTCATGTCTGCCTGTCCACCTATCTATCTACAGTATCTATGTAACTATCTATCTGTCTGTGTATAACCAGTTTACTTATACCGGCTTTATCTATATACATCCGTCCTTCATTTGTCTATCTATCTACTATTTATATCTACCTGCCTACCTGTCTATCTCAGTCTCTATCTATCTCTATAGATCGATTGAGGAAGATATCCATTTTCCACATTCTCTCTCTCTCTCTCACTCTCTCTCTCTCTCACACACACACACACACACACACACACACACACACACACACACACACACACACATGGAAATTGGAAATGTGTCACACTAATTAACCTGTTATACGTCAGCAAACCTGTTAATAATAAATGTTTTCTTTAATAATCACGTTCAGAGTTTTGTAAGAGGTGAGGCATGTGTCTGGGAAGGAAGGAAGGAAGGAGGGAAGGAGGGAAGGAAAAGAATGAAGGAAAGAAGGGAGAAAGGAAGGAAGAAAGGGAGGAAGATAGGAAGGAGGGAAGGAAGGAAAGAAGAAAGGAAGGAAGGAAGGATCAAAGAAAGAAAAGAAAGGAGGAAAGAAGGAAGAGAATGAAGGGAGGAAGAAAGGAAGGATTCAGAATGAAAGTCTTGAAGGAGATTGAAAGTGGATGGAGGTAGTATGTCCTTCAGTGTGTCCTTACCCTGTGTGCCCTACCAGTGACACACACACACACACACACACACACACACACACACACACACACACACACACACACACACACCGCTCGCTGGTGCAGTGGTAACGCTCTCGCTTGCCAACTGGTGGACAGGAGTTAGCGCCTCGCTCAGGTTGCGAAAAGTTTCACTGACGAAGTGGGTGGTTACTGTCCCCCTTGAGCAAGGGGACGGGTGTGTGCGTGTGTGAAGGTCACAGCCTTGCCCTTAGATTGGACTATATGAGCTCTCAGCTCCCTTCCGGGAGGGTAAAAGCTGACGATCACGACAATCAAGTGATCCTGACCGACCCGGTGAATTACACACACACACCAACAGGAGAGGAAAATGCGTCGTTGTAGTGAAGTGCTTAATACCCTTTTAAATGAGCGATTACCTGAGGATTACCGGGATTAAACTGGGCCTTAGGTGAGAGAGAGAGAGAGAGAGAGAGAGAGAGAGAGAGAGAGATTAAAGTGTATGTGTGTGTGTGTGTGTGTGTGTGTGTGTGTGTGTGTGTGTGTGTGTGTGTGTGTGCAATGACGTCTTTCTATCTGTATCTGTCTTTGTCTGTCTATCTAATTTTCTGTCTGTCTATCTGTCTATCTAGCTATCTAACTTTCTATCTCCCATATTACCCATCTATCTATCTATCATCTATCTGTCTGTCTATCTATCCATCTATCCTTCTATCTATCAATAAAGGTGCTGCTTCTGACCTTTATATGAGCTACTGTATATCTATCGATTAACTTTTATGTCTATTGTTACGGAACAGAGAAAGATAACGTACACTTTAAGTGAGAATACGAAGAGTCACTACTGTCCCGTAAAGTTCCAGGTTCAAAACAAAAGAGTTAGGTAAAATTACAAGTTAAAGTTTAATGCACAAACTAACAACAAAACATTCAGAACTCATAAGGATAATGTAATGGCAAAAACAGGTTAAATATATGGTTAACTGCAATAGCCTCTATTAACACGAAATTAGCAAGAGTAAATTTATCTAAGTCAGCCCTGATAAAATGAGATACCAGATAATACTCAGTGAATGCCAGATAAATAATTACAGATACAAACTATTATCAAAAATGACTGACATAAAGAACCCCACACGAATTACAAAAACTTCACTAGGCCTACAAATTAAACTTATGCTATACAGTACAAGAAAAAATGCAACAACAGTTATACTCAAATTACACACAGCTGCTAGATGGTTGGAGATTTCTTGAGCACTCACAATAATAATATCTGTACAGGGGAGGACAGAGATGTGAACAAAATGAGGAGCAGATCTAAGTGGCAACGATGCAGAGACTGAGCTCATTATATAGGGGCCGGCAGAGCCTGACACAACTTGTAAGAGGGACGCACAAATGAAGCCATGGGGACAGAGAGCTGAAAATCCCGCAAAGTATAACAGAGATGTCGACTTACTCTACTATAACGGTAGAAGGGGGGAACTGAGGCAGAACACTCTCGTGATCAAACATGCAGCATACTGTGCGTTAAAATTACACAAAGGATGATGAAATCATAGGCTATGTAACACCTCCCCACAAAGAAAAAGAAATTTACAAAGGAAATTTCTTATTACTCTAAAACAATCTGTATATGGCATTACAGACCATGCAAAGGTCTTTCCTAATGTTACAAAACATGAGATCTCCCTAGCACGTTCAGTCATAGGTACTTGCCAGTATCCCTTTAACAAATCAAACTTACTTATGTACCTAGCCTTTCCGATCTTGTCTATGCAATCTTCCACACGAGGGAGAGGGTAAGTGTCTGTTTTAGTTATCTGATTAAAACGTCTGTAGTCGATGCAAAGCCTCTGTGACCCACCTGGCTTAGGGACCAGAGTGACAGGAGAACTCCACTCGCTCTGACAGGGCTCAATCATCTTGTGGTCCAACAGGTAGCCAAGCTCCTTCTGGATGAGAGGAACTTTCACTGGGTTCACACGGTAAGGAGGCAATTTAATTGGCTTTGCGTCTCCAACATCGACATCATGCATCAACACAGTGGTTCTTCCTGGAGTGGCACGGAACACTTGCGGGTACTCCTGCAGTAATGCCGAAAACTCCTGCCTTTCCTTGGGAGGTAGATGAGAAAGCTTAGTCTGGAGATCATTCATGATATCAGGATTCTTCCCCAAACTATCACTCAGGCTCATACTGCATGGGAGAGCTTCACTTGCAGACTCGGGTGGAACAGCTACAGTGCAGACTGGATTATTTTCGTCCCGCCTGTGATATAAGTTTAGCATGTTGATGTGACATAGTTGCTTGCTCTTTCTACGATCTGGTGTGGCGATGACATAGCTGACATCACTGAGTTTCTTCTCCACGAAATAAGGGCCACTAAACTTGGCTTGAAGAGGTTGCCCATGAACTGGTAGCAGAATCAAAACCTGATCTCCTGGCTGAAAGTGGCGTAACCTGGACTTCTTATCATACCAAGTCTTCATCTTCTCCTGAGCAGCTCCTAAATTCTCTCTCGCCAGCTGTAAAGCAGTGGACAGCCGTTCTTTGAAATTCATCACATACTCCAACAGGTTGACGTCATCTTCCTCCGACAGCCAGCATTCCTTGAGTAACTTAAGGGGTCCTCTTACTTCATGGCCAAACAGTAGTTCAAAAGGTGAGAAGCCCAGTGATTCATTTGGAGATTCTCTTGCAGCAAACACAACGAATGGAAGACCTTTATCCCAGTCTTTCTGATGTTCCAAACAGTATTTCTTGAGCATCGATTTGAGTGTTTGATGGTATCTCTCCAACGCTCCTTGGGTCTGGGGATGGTAAGCTGAAGACGTGATCTGGGAGATGCCCAACTCTTTCAGAGACTGCTTGAAAACATTTGACATGAAATTACTTCCCCGGTCTGACTGTACCTCCTTAGGCAGACCAAACTTTGTGAAGAACCCCAGCATTTCCTTAACCACGTTCTTTGCTGAGATGTTTCTAAGTGGAATGGCTTCAGGATAACGAGTAGCCATATCAATCATGGTCAACACATAAGAAAATCCTGAAGAAGTCTTAGGAAGAGGGCCCACAATATCCACCAACACACGGGTGAAAGGCGCCTCAAAAGGAGGAATGGGAACTAGAGGTGCAACCTTTTTGGTCTGATTACACTTCCCCACAACTTGACAGGTGTGACAAGACTTACAATACCAAGAAACATCCCTGAAGATACCTGGCCAGTAGAAGTGTTTCAAAATGCGTGCCACAGTCTTCCTCACTCCAAGGTGTCCTGCCAAACTGGAATCATGAGCCACTCGAATGATATCCTGCCTACAAACACGAGGGATGACAACTTGATGTACAACCTCCCATTCACAGTCGGCTGATGCTGTTGGGGGTCTCCACTTCCTCATAAGTACTCCTGGCTTTACATAATAACAAGTAGAAGCACCGGCTGACTCTTCTTCACTGTAAGCAGAGTTAGCTAGACCTTTCAACTCAGGGTCAGCAACCTGCAACTCAACCAACTCTTGACGAGACAAATTATCAACACTACGGGGTACTGCCTCATCTGGTGAGTGGTCCAAATTAGCAAGAAAAGTGTCAGCTAGGATAACATCATCATCATCATTATCCTCTAAATCACCAGTAACTTTAGACTTAGCCCTAGTGACAGCACATGCAGGGAACACATCAGGGACATCACAATCCTGGGACGCAGCCACTGGCTCACTAGACAACTGAGGAGCTGGACACACTTGACTTCCACCAATATCATTTCCAAGTAAGAAAGTTACACCTGACATTGGGAGTGTCTCAACCAACCCAACCATAACAGAACCATTAACAAAACCAGACTCTAAATTCACTCTGCACAGAGGGACAGAGAAGTAATTATTCCCTACACCTTGTAAGATTACAGTTTCATCAGAGGAATTAACATTAGAGCCTAGAACACTGGTCAGCATAAGGGATTGGCAAGCACCTGTATCACGATATATTTGAACTGATTTCCTGTCATTACTGTCCAGAGGACTGACAAAACCATCAGACAGGAAATTAGCACATGAACTCTTGAGAGTGTCACCCACGTTACTGCTCAAAAGAGGAGCTCCATCATGAGAATTTAAGTTACCCCTCAAAGCAGGTTCAGTTAACTCAGTTAAAGAATTCTGGGAACTCTCAAGAGTGGACACTAGACCAATTGACTGAATATTTAAAGACTCCTTTTTGTTCACATAACGCTGTCTCCTGAAACATCTCTCTGTAGTATGACCAAGCTTACTACAATAAGTACATTTACTTTTCTGAAATCTAGAGGTGAAGCTGGTATTTACTTCCTGAGAAACATCATCCTTATTCTCTTTCCTGTTACCTGTACTCTGAGTAGAGGCAACGTACTTACTCTCAGCTTTCCCTTTTTCTCTAGAATATCTCTTGTGAGTGAGAACATACTCATCAGCTAAAACTGCAGCATCAGACAAATTATCTATTGTTTTCTCATCAAGATATAGGCTTACATCTTTATAAATACACCTTTTGAAGTCCTCCAGCAAAATCATCTGCTTAAATTTACCAAAATCAGAATCCACATTCTTAGAATTTAACCACTGCTCTAACAGATCTTCTTTGATTTTTGCATACTCAACATGGGATTGCTTATCTTGCTTGTAAGTTGTCCTAAATTTTACTCTATAAGCTTCAGGAACAAGCTCATAGGCCTTAAGAATCAAGCTCTTAACTACATCATAATTATCAGACTGATCCTGAGGCAAAGATGCATAAGTTACTTGAGCTTTACCGGTGAGAACAGTTTGAAGGAGTACTGGCCAATACTCCTTAGACCAATTAAAACCTGTAGCTACCCTCTCAAACAACTGAAAATACTTTATTAAATCAGATTCATTAAAAGGAGGGACAAGTTTAACATTTTTAGCCACATCAAAATCATCAGAGCTAGATGATCCAGTTCCACCTTGTTTCATGCGATACTCATGGTCTGCCTGAATCCTAGCAAGTTCAACTTGTGCCTGTATCTGTGCCTCCTGAATCCGAGCCTGAGATTCCGCCTCCTTAGCCTGAGACTCAGCCTGCTTAGCATTTGCCTGAAATTCAGCTTCTTTAGCACGAGCCTCCTGCAGAGCTAGCTGTAACTTAGCTAATTCAATCTGCGTTTGCTCATTTGGAGGAGTTACATTAAACAAGCTTTTATTAATCATGCCAACAATTTGATCTTTAGAATGATGAGAGCGAACAGCAATTCCCAATTGTTGAGCAACGAGCTTAAGTTCATTCTTTGTTCTGTTTTCTATATCACACACTGTTTGCACATTTGACAAAAAATCTTTGGCTTCATCAAGTGTAGAAATAGTAGCCATCATGAATATATCACAGTCACAAAATATCAAACAATATCCTTATGATAATATCCTGAATATCCTGATATGAGGTCGCCAAATTTATGTTACGGAACAGAGAAAGATAACGTACACTCACTCGCAGTCCACCTCTCGCCGAGGCAACACCTCCACCGCTGTTCCCGGCGGGACCAGCTCTCCACAGCAGCCGCACCAGCCAAGGGGCGGGCCTGTCCTCTCCATCATTGGGAGTGCCCTGGTCAGCCCACCAGGAGATGTAGGCCGTCCGCCCTTTCCATGGCCGACCGCCATTCCTCCGACACTACCTTGGCCAGGGTTGTGCCCTACGTGACCACCGGGACCGGGCCTACCCTCCACGCCACCACCTGTTGCTGTGGAGAGCTGGAGCGAGTCCGATGGGGGTTGAGGGCAGAGTTTGGGACTTCCACCTGAGCTTCGGCGCCCTTACCATCGGCGCCGTTTTGTACATCGCTCTCGTCCCTCTCTGCCCTCTGTTTACCATCCGAGCAGCCAGCCGCATTCCATCCGAGTCGTTTGGGGGTTCGACCTGAGCAAGCCGGCGCCCTCTCCATCGGCGCCGTGCTGTCTACCGCTCTCCCCCTTGCCTCCTCGATCATCGGGTTGTTCCATCGCCGCCTCGTTCCCTTCCTCTGCCGCCCTTGCCCTGTCTGCACGTCTTCGTCCCTGCTTTGCTCCTGTATATGGAGCTATTTTCGCCACTCTCTGACGGGCTCTTTGTTTGCCCGTTCCCCACCATGCTGTGGGGAGAATATCCCACCAACCAACCAACGTACACTTTAAGTGAGAATACGAAGAGTCACTACTGTCCCGTAAAGTTCCAGGTTCAAAACAAAAGAGTTAGGTAAAATTACAAGTTAAAGTTTAATGCACAAACTAACAACAAAACATTCAGAACTCATAAGGATAATGTAATGGCAAAAACAGGTTAAATATATGGTTAACTGCAATAGCCTCTATTAACACGAAATTAGCAAGAGTAAATTTATCTAAGTCAGCCCTGATAAAATGAGATACCAGATAATACTCAGTGAATGCCAGATAAATAATTACAGATACAAACTATTATCAAAAATGACTGACATAAAGAACCCCACACGAATTACAAAAACTTCACTAGGCCTACAAATTAAACTTATGCTATACAGTACAAGAAAAAATGCAACAACAGTTATACTCAAATTACACACAGCTGCTAGATGGTTGGAGATTTCTTGAGCACTCACAATAATAATATCTGTACAGGGGAGGACAGAGATGTGAACAAAATGAGGAGCAGATCTAAGTGGCAACGATGCAGAGACTGAGCTCATTATATAGGGGCCAGGAGAGCTTGATACAACTTGTAAGAGGGACGCGCAAATGAAGCCATGGGGACAGAGAGCTGAAAATCCCGCAAAGTATAACAGAGATGTCGACTTACTCTACTATAACGGTAGAAGGGGGGAACTGAGGCAGAACACTCTCGTGATCAAACATGCAGCATACTGTGCGTTAAAATTACACAAAGGATGATGAAATCATAGGCTATGTAACACTATCTATCTGTCAATCAATCTATCAGTCTATCAATCCATCCAGGTATATACGTATATATGTATGTAACCACCTTTCTATCTATCAGTCTATCTATCTGCCTAGTCACGAAGAAGTGTTATGGAAAGGAAGCAGAGCCGCAGTGCTGTCTTTTTCCGTCACTGAGCTTAAAAAACACATCAGAATAACACCAGAATATGCTGCTAGTCACGAAGAAGTGTTGTGGAAGGAATTTAGACCAGAAGTATTACCTATCTACCACTGAATTGCAACACGGGATCAGCACTAGAATATGTTGCTAATCACGAAGAAGTGCTACAGAAAGGATATAGAACCACAGTATCGCTACGTCAAACAAGCAGCAAAAAGACGAAAATCTGGGCCAACTTAAGGTGACAGAACTATAGACATAACAATAAAATTACAGTAAACTAACCCCTACTATGAAAGGCCTGAAATTCATCTATATTTACTGAAACTAGATGTATATAAAAAGAGAAAAAGTGTCTTGTCGAGGGAGAGTGACGGCCAGATTCAAGCCCTGTCCATGCTGGATATGTACAGAGAGTGAGTGTAGTGTGTGTGTGTGTGTGTGTGTGTGTGTGTGTGTGTGTGTGTGTGTGTGTGTGTATCTGTCTGTCTGTCTGTCTCTGTCTTTGTGTATCTGTCTGTCTGTCTGTCTGTCTGTCTCTTTGTGTATCTGTCTGTCTGTCTGTCTGTCTGTCTCTCTCTCTCTCTCTCTCTCTCTCTCTCTCTCTCTCTCTCTCTATATATATATATATATATATATACATAGAGAGAGAGAGAGAGAGAGAGAGAGAGACACACACACACACACACACACACACACACACACACACACACGCACGCACGCACGCACGCGCGCGCGCGCCTCCTCCTCTTCTTTTTTTTTTTTTTTTTTTTTTATCTAGGACAGTCTAGGTTAGGTTAGGGCTGTTTTCTCATATTAGGTTACGTTGTTAGTTAGGATAATATAGGATACGTTGTTAGCATAGGACAGGTGTAGACATTGCACATGCATTAGTATATATCTGATAACACAATGTACAGGCTGTCGTGTCTGCTGGAGACGTACACAGCGTCTCACTAGGAATGTCAATCCACATAATGTCTATCCACAGTCTTGTTGTCCCGGACCATCAAGAATCCTTAACATATGATGTATCTCAAACAGTCTCCTAGTCCACACGACCAAGAATTTCATGACGTATTCAAACACGTGGAGTAACCAGCCCTAGTCGGTTAGTCCACGTGAATGGAAATCTACCAGACACTACATCACACCACACATCCTCTCCAGGCTGTATATAATGTCGGAGAGACTCCCTTCAGATCAGACAGGGGAGAGAGGGGCTAGAGAGAAGGCACGACACTAGGGCCATTAGGAGACTTGGCCGTCACGCTCTGTTAGGCCTACACTGTAACTCACTATTGATATAACTGCAATAAAACTCCGTAACCCAAGAGTGCTGTAACTCACTATTGATATAACTGCAATAAAACTCCGTAACCCAAGAGTGCTGTAACACACTATTGATATAACTGCAATAAAACTCCGTAACCCAAGAGTGCTGTAACTCACTATTGATATAACTGCAATAAAACTCCGTAACCCAAGAGTGCTGTAACACACTATTGATATAACTGCAATAAAACTCCGTAACCCAAGAGTGCTGTAACTCACTATTGATATAACTGCAATAAAACTCCGTAACCCAGGAGTGCTGTAACTCACTATTGATATAACTGCAATAAAACTCCGTAACCCAAGAGTGCTGTAACTCACTATTGATATAACTGCAATAAAACTCCGTAACCCAAGAGTGCTGTAACACACTATTGATATAACTGCAATAAAACTCCGTAACCCAAGAGTGCTGTAACTCACTATTGATATAACTGCAATAAAACTCCGTAACCCAAGAGTGCTGTAACACACTATTGATATAACTGCAATAAAACTCCGTAACCTAAGAGTGCTGTAACTCACTATTGATATAACTGCAATAAAACTCCGTAACCCAGGAGTGCTGTAACTCACTATTGATATAACTGCAATAAAACTCCGTAACCCAAGAGTGCTGTAACACACTATTGATATAACTGCAATAAAACTCCGTAACCCAAGAGTGCTGTAACTCACTATTGATACAACTGCAATAAAACTCCGTAACCCAGGAGTGCTGTAACTCACTATTGATATAACTGCAATAAAACTCCGTAACCCAGGAGTGCTGTAACTCACTATTGATATAACTGCAATAAAACTCCGTAACCCAGGAGTGCTGTAACTCACCTCGTTGACACTACGTCTCACGACTTTATTCTGGCTGTGCTTGACCAGCCACAATCGACTTCCCTATCTCCCTACAAGTACATACGACCACGCTATTGAGATAGGTTGTTAGGATAGGATAGGATAGGATAGGTTGTTATATAATATATAAATAATAAATAATTTGATTTTAAGCCAGGCATCCCCGATGAGCTAAGGCGTTGCCCCTGGGTAGAGGACTTTTGGACTGGAGCATGTAGCATTTTATGACCGGATGCCCTTCCTGATGTCTACCAATGACCCTTGGGTGGATTCGATCCTCCGACCCTTCGGTCAGAGCGGAGCGCTCTAACCCACTGAGCCACGGCTGTTAGGATACCATAAATTGTTAGGATAGGATAGGATAGGATAGGTTGTTAGGATAGGATAGATTGTTAGGATAGGATAGGTTGTTAGGATAGGATAGATTGTTAGGATAGGATAGGATAGGTTGTTAGGATAGGATAGATTGCTAGGATAGGATAGGATAGGTTGTTAGGATAGGATAGATTGTTAGGATAGGATAGGATAGGATAGGTTCTTAGGATAGGATAGGATAGGTTGATAGGATAGGATAGGTTGATAGGATAGGGTACGTTGTTAGGATAGCATAGGATAGGATAGACTGTCAGGATAGGATAGGATAGGATAGGTTGTTAGGATAGGACAGGATAGGATAGACTGTCAGGATAGGATAGGATAGGATGTTAGGATAGGATAGGATAGGACAGGTTGTTAGGATAGGATAGGTTGTTAGGACAGGATAGGATAGGTTGTTAGGATGGGATAGGATATGTTGTTGGGATGGGACATTGTTAAGATAGGATAGGTTGTTAGGATATGATAGGATAGGTTGTTGGGATGGGACATTGTTAAGATAGGATAGGTTGTTAGGATAGGATAGGATAGGTTGTTGGGATAAGATAGGATGTTAGGATAGGATAGGTTGTTAGGATAGGATAGGAATAGATAGGTTGTTAGGATAAGATAGGTTAAGATAGGATAGGTTGTTAGGATAGGATAGCATAGGTCGTTAGGATAGGATAGGATAGGTTGTTAGGATAGGATAGGCTGTTAGGATAGAATAGGATAGGCTGTTAGGAAAGTATAGGTTGTTAGGATAGGATTGGTTCTTAGGATAGGATAGGATAGGTTGTTAAGATAGGATAGGTTGTTAGGATACGATTGGATAGGTTGTTAGGATAGGATAGGATAGAATAGGTTGTTAGGATAGGATAGGATAGGGTAGGTTGTTAGGATAGGATAGGTTGTTACTTCATGTAAACCTCGGGCCACAAAAAATATATCAAATAATAATAATAATAATAATAATAATAATAATAATGACAAAAACAAGAGAGTCGTGGGAAGCCCTACTAGTGCCCCCTGTCCCTGTCGTGTCCCCCGCCACACCTGTCATCACTAATTAGTTTCATTTACAGGTGGACTGCAAGATTTAATTGGAAAATGATTTGAGGACAGGATAATTACTGAACATGTGGAGGGAAAGGCGTGAACGAAATAGTGGAAGGGCTTAGGGTTTGGTGACTCTCTCTCTGTCTCTGTCTGTCTGTCTGTCTCTCTCTCTCTCTCTCTCTCTCTCTCTCTCTCTCAATTATGCAGTAATAAGCTGGCACAATCTCGCCGGAACTGGCTCGGCAATTATTTATCTTCATCATCATCATCTTTTTCTTCTTCCTTCTCCTCCTCCTCCTTCTCCTCATTATCATCATCATCATCATCAATCATCATTATCGTCATCATCATCACCATCGTCTTCTTCCTCCTCATCGTCATCATCACTATCATCACCATCATCATCATCATCATCATCATCATCATCGTCATCATCAGCATATTTCTCTTTATCATCATCTTCTTGGTCTTTATTTTGGTCATCATAATCACCATCATCATCATCATCATCATCATCATCATCAAACTCACATTTACCCTTTCCCCCACCCTTCCTCCTCACCAACACACTAAACTCTCTCTCTCTCTCTCTCTCTGTCTAACAAGCTTTTACCTCACTGTCCCTGTTCATTGACGATGAGGGGGACGAATTGGTTGATAAGTAATATTTGTTTTGTTATATTTAGATTCTGATGATGATGATGATGGTGGTGGTGGTCGTGATGGTGGTCGTGGTGGTGGTGATCATGATGATAATGATGATGATGATTACGGTGATGGTGATGGTGATGATGATAGTGATGATGATGATTTTGGTGGTGGTGGAGTGATGAAGTTGTTTAAGAGAGAGAGAGAGAGAGAGAGAGAGAGAGAGGTAAACTGAGACATAGATACAGATTAGGAAATAGATAGCCTAGACAGATAGATAGATAGATAGATAGATAAATAGATAGATAGATAGACAGACAACCCCTTCGTCCCCCTCTGTGGCGGGGGGGACACAATCTGGCCGCACTATGGGGTGGTACTACTACTCTGCGGCCAGGTTATGTCAGGAAGAATACTGCCACCGTATTCCCTGCGTGTCGTAAAGGGCGACTAAAAGGGGCGGGGTGAGGGAACTAGGGACCCCCTCCTCTGTTTTTTAGTTCCTAAAAAGAGACAGGCCAGAGAAAGGGATGGGGGATGGAGTTATCCCCGTACCCTGAAGATTGGGTCTATGAATGTGCGTGGATGTAGTACGATTGAGGCTAAAAGGGAGGAGATTGGGAGAATGTTTGTGAGAAGAAAGTTGGATGTGTTAACTTTGAATGAAACCAAGATGAAAGGGAAGGGTGAGTCTATGTTTGAAAGTGTGAATGGAAGATTGTCACGTGTTGATAGAGGAAGGGCAAGAGAGGGTGTGGCCTTGTTAGTGAGTCCGGAAGTACAGCAGTGTGTGATTGAATGGAAGGAGGTGTCATCGAGACTGATGTGGGTGAAAGCGAAATTTGAACGTGAGTTGTGGGTGTTTGTGAGTGCATATGGGCCTGGTAGTGAAAGGGATGAAGAAGAGAGGGAGTCTTTCTGGAATGATGTTGATGAGTGTCTGCACAGTTTTGGCGCGAATGTGAATGTGGTAATGATGGGAGATCTGAATGCTAGAGTGGGAAATGTAGCAGTTGAAAGTGTAGTTGGTATGCATGGTGTGCCTGGAAGAAATGAAAATGGGGAACAAATGATAGGGATGTGTGTTGAGCGAGATGGTGATTGGAAATACGCTGTTTGAGAAGAAAGATATTTATAAGTATACACGGGTGAGACAGGAGGGTGGAATGGTTCTGGATAAAGCATTGATGGACTATGTGGTTGTGTCTAGGAATGTAATAGGAAGATTGTTGGATGTGAGAGTTCTGAGAGGGGAGGGTGGAGGTATGTCTGACCACTACCTGGTGGAGGGAAAGTTAACAGTAGGTAAGAGATGGGTGAGAGCTAGGAGAGTTAGGTGTGGCAGGTAGGTTTTGAAAGTGAATGAGTTGGATAAAAGAGACAAAATGATAAAGTATCAGGAGAAGTTGAAAGATGAGTGGAACGCAGTGAAAGATCAGGAAAATGGCAGTGTGGAGGAGGAAAGGCAGTTTTTTGAGAGTGCTGTGGTGGGGCATGCAGAAGAGGTGTGTGGTGTGAGATGTGTGGGTGGTGGTGTAAGAAAAGGAAGTGAATGGTGGTGCAAGGAAATAAGTATGGCTGTGGCTGAGAAGAGACGTGCATATGAAGTGTGGCTGCGGAGGAAGGATGAGGTGTCATATGAGAGGTATAAGGAAAAGAGGAATAGGGCGAGAAGGGCTGTGCGTGATGCTAAAGTGCCAGCAGATGAAAGGTAGGGTAGGCCACTGACTGAGAATTTTCAACAGAATAAGAAAATGTTCTGGAAGGAGGTGAAAAAGGTGCGAAAGGGAGAGTCTGGGAAGGAAGAGCGAGTAAAAACAGAGGACGGAAGGATGTTAACTGAGATGGATGCAGTAAGGAAGAGATGGGCAGAGCATTTTGAAAGGTTGTTAAATGTACAGGAGGAAAGGATGGCTGAGATTGTGGTGGATGGAAGGGTGCAAGGAATAAATGTGTTGGGAGAGTTGAATGATTCCTTGATCACGAAGGAGGAAGTGGAGAAGGCAGTAAAGGAGATGAAAACAGGGAAAGCTGCGGGTATGGATGGGTGTGCTGTGGAATGCCTGAAGGGTGGTGGAGTGACTATTGTTGACTGGTTAGTAAGATTGTTGAATGTGTGCTTTGTGAAAGGTATGGTGCCAATTGACTGGGCAAGTGCTTGTGTGGTCCCGTTGTATAAAGGCAAGGGTGATAAGTATGAATGTACTTGCTTTAGGGGCATAAGTCTGTTGAGCGTTGCAGGTAAGGTGTATGGTAGAGTGTTAATTATGAGAGTTAGAGAGGGTACAGAGGGAGTGATTGGTGATGAGCAGTGTGGCTTTAGGAGAGGGAGGGGATGCATGGATCAGGTGTTTGCTGTGAGACAAGTGTGTGAAAAGTATTTAGTGAAAGGCAAGGATGTGTTTTGGGCATTCATGGATTTAGAGAAAGCGTATGATAGAACTGATTGGGAGGCTTTGTGGACTGTTTTAAGATTGTATGGACTTGATGGTAGGTTACTACAAGGGATGAAAAGTTTTTATGTAAATAGTAGAGTGTGTGTAAGAGTGGGAAATGCTGTGAGTGATTGGTTTCCTGTGAGAGTGGGGCTGCGACAGGAATGTGTGATGTCGCCTTGGTTGTTTAATATTTACATGGATGGTGTTGTAAGGGAGGTGAATGCAAGAGTGTTAGGTGGAGGTCTGAGTCTGGTGAATGTTGATGATGGAGAGTGGAATCTGAAGCAGCTACTGTTTGCAGATGATACTGCACTGGTGACTGATTCAGAGGAGAGATTGAGACAGTTTGTAGAGGCGTTTGGAAGGGTGTGTGAAAGGAGGAAATTGAAAGTAAATGAGAATAAGAGTAAAGTGATGAAGTGTACGAGGTTGGTAGATGGTAGGGGGATGAATATAGTTTTGAATGATGAGTTGCTTGAGGAGGTAGAGTGTTTTAAATATTTAGGGTCACATGTTGCTGTGGATGGAAGAATAGATGCAGAAGTGAAATTTAGAATGAATGAAGTAGGTAAGGTGCTGGGAGGAATGAAAAAAGTGTTTAGATGTCGTTCACTTAGAATGGATGTAGAGAGAAGGTTGTATGAGGGTGTTGTGGTACCGACTGCGTTATATGGGGCTGAAACATGGAATATGGGTGTAGCAGAGAGGAAAAGTTTGAATGTAATGGAGATGAGATGTCTGAGAAGTATGTGTGGAGTGACGCATATGGATCGAGTGCGAAATGATGAAGTGCGAAGGAGAACTGGAGTTGTTCGGGAGATGGCTGATCGAGTTGAGCAGAGGGTGTTGCGATGGTTTGGGCATATGCAGAGAATGGATAATGAGCGATTGGTGAAAAAGATAACTAGATCTGATGTGAGAGGTGTAAGGCTGAGCGGAAGACCACGAATAAGATGGATGGACAGTGTGAAGAGAGAGCTGGATGCGAGAGGGATGTCTGTTGAGCAAGGAAGAGTGGCTGTGCGTGACAGAAATAAATGGAGAGAAATTGTGAATGAATAAATGATGACGCAGCCCTGAGGGGATATTCTCCCGCATTTAGTCTGATCAGCTGGTCAGGTCAGGTGAGGGTAAGGGGATGGATCTGTTATGATGTGGCAGGGGTAAACCAGCTCTGCTGTCGGGCCCTGCTGTGGATGTCACTGATTGCATTGAGCAGTTGACCCTTGTGCGGTGTGATAAGGTGAGGATCTGTCCGTTCTCCCCTTTGGGGCTAAGATGCGAATGAATGTGTTTGAATGGATGAGTAAATGGGGAGTGTCGTCCTGTCTCGGCTACCTCCCTTTCCTTGGGGGAAGCAGCCTAGGTATATAGAATAGATAGATAAATAGATTTATACTTTGTTTTATTCCTTATTATTATTATTATTATTATTTTTATTTATTATTATTATTATTATTATTATTATTATTATTATCATTATTATTATTATCATTATTGTTATTTTTATTATTATTTATTTTATTATTATTTTTATTATTATTATTATTTTTATTATTATTATTATTTTTATTATTATTATTATTATGATCATTATTATTATTATTACTTTATTATTGTTATTATTATTATTGTTATTATTATTATTATTATTGTCATTATTATTATTATTATTATTATTATTATTATTATTATTATTATTACTTTTATTAATACTATTATTATTATTATTATTATTATTATTATCATTATTATTATTATTTTCTGCCCAACGTCATAGTATGTTAGTTATCTTACTTAAATATCTTTCTCAACCCTGTTCGATTTTATTCTCTTCTATACCATGTTTCACCTCTCTCTCTCTCTCTCTCTCTCTCTCTCTCTCTCTCAAGATATCTACAAAGCTGAATAAAATCGACAGAGAGAGAGAGAGAGAGAGAGAGAGAGAGAGAGGGAGGGAGAGAGAGAGAATTTACCTCTAGTAAGTCATTGTCGTCAGCTAAATAATAATAATAATAATAATAATAATAATAATAATAATCTATAGGGAATCTCTTCACTTAAGGAAGATCCGTAACACCTCGTCCTTAGCGATTTATTTTTGGAGATGGCTGGTTAATATCGTTTTGCACGTTATTCATGCCGAGTATGGCGATACTGGAAGGATTTACTTAACACAGGAGAGTAAGGTGTAATAAGCAAAATAA